>NW_026510699.1:0-67933 GCF_027579735.1 Bombina bombina
GAGCAAAATTTTGCTGTACGCTCACTTCTTGCCTGTTAACGCCGGGTTTGTAAAAACCTGTAAATACCAGCGCTGTAGGTAAGTGAACGGTGAGAATTAACTGCAGTTAGCACTGCACCCCCTCATAATGCAAAACTCGTAATCTAGGCATTTGCTATTTAATTTCTTAAAGAGCCATGATACCCAAATGTTTGAAAACAACTTAAAAGTGATGCAGCATAGCTGTATAAAGCTGACTAGAAAATATCACCTGAACATCTCTAAGTAAAAAATAAAGATATTTTACCTAAAAAATTCCTCAGTAGCCACATCCTATTTGGTAAAGGACTTCTAAGCAGCAAATCAGTATGTCTGTCCCGGGGACAGGTAAGGGAGTGAGCTTACATGCACACTCATGTTATTTCCCTATTCAGTTTAAGGACCGTTTACTATAAAATCTCATGAGAGTTAAGTGAAATCTCATGAGGTCACAGTAAAAGAGTTCATGACCTCAGCACTGCTGATGCTGATTGGCTGTTGTTCATTTCTTCCTTTTTTTTTACCTGCAGCTGGACAGCAGGTGAAGTAAACTTTTTACACAGAACTTTACCTCTGCTGAGCTGAGTAAAATATCTTCCTTTTTTTACATAGAGATGCTCAGGTGATATTTTCCTGTCAGCTTTTTACAGTTATGCTGGATCACTTTCAAGTGATTTAGCGTATGAGTATTATGTCCCTTAAAGTTTGTGTAATTTTTGTAAAAATATCTTCATGGTGAGTGGTGCTAAACACTAGGTAAGTTTCAAAGTTGCGGGGAAACCGTATCTATAATTCATATTAATCTTTAGTTCATAATTTATCATTTTAATGTGTAACTTATTATCTAATTAAGGCAATATTCACACAGCCTTACACATTTGTTTATTAACATACTGTTTGGTTAAAAATGCTATAAATACAGTATAAAAACATTTTGATAGCTTTTAAACTAGATCCATTTGTAATCCCAGGGTCTTAATGTTTAACCTCTGATTTATCCATATAAGGGCTAGCTTATGGGCTCCACTTGTTAAGCAGGAGGCTGCTTCTGAAGCACATCATTTCAGGCTTGCCTGAAATGGAAGTTAAGAAGCAGCGGTTATAAGGCCTCCTTAACCTGTCCGACACCATTTAGGGATTATTGGCAGCCCCTTCTAGTGGCCGTTAAGAAGCAGCGGTTATAAGACCTCCTTAACCTGTCCGCCACCTTTTAGGGATGAATGGCAGCCCCTTCTAGTGGCCGATTGGCCGCCAGTAAGCAGGGGACGGCATTACACAAGCAGTTCACTAGATGTCAAGCAGACATGATTCCCTATAGCTCAACAAATGATAAATCAAACCCTATGAGGGGAGCTGTATTTTACGCTCCTGCTTATGCGTTAACTGCATAAGAATACATGCACACCTCAGGGGTAACAGGTATGTTATTACAAGTTGAAAGTAAAAGGTTCCCTCACGAGCACTAACCCAATGCTCACAAAAATCTGAAGTTAGAATATTGCGACCATGGTAACGTACACCCCCATAGGAGTCAATGGAGGAAGATGAATGGAAAATACCTAACTTCCTAGTCGCGCACAAATCCGATCGCATTTTCTCAAGTGCGCTAACTCGACATGAAAATATAAATATTTCATATTCCAATGTTCTTCACATAGTAGAAAATGTTCTTTTTATTCATAAACACACATTTTTGGTTAAATATATATCTTTACCCATATAGAGAGAGAGATGATTAAATATAGGTATATATATAGGAATATCTATTTAAAATTACATAGTACATATTCTGCTATGTGCAGAACATTGGAATGTGAAATATTTATAGTGAATACACAGTATAACACTTTATTAAAGAGACAGTAAATGTTCAGTGTAGAATTATATAACATTATTTTAGTGGTAACTTAAAAAAAAATTAAAAGTTTTGCTAATTTTGTAGGGTAACGTTGGACTCCGCTCCAGGATCTACTGAGTGGGTCTTGGATATCCAAAGTGCTTTGCGGGTTTGCTGGCTAGTCACAGCATACCCAGTCACACTATTGGACTAAATGTAGCTTGCTCCCGCGACCAAGCGTTCAGTGACTAGCCAGCAAGCTCACAAAGTGCTTTGGATATCTAAGACCTGCTCAGTAGATCCTGGAGCGGAATCCAACATTACACTACAAAATTAGCAAATACTTTTAATTTTTGAAGTTACCACTAAAATAATGTTATATAATTCTGCACCATGTGCAGAATTATATAACATTATTGTGAACGTTTACTGTCCCTTTAAGCATGAATATTGCATAAATCTCCTTTTTCATGTTTTAGTATACTTGACTGCAAAGGGCTACAAAACTATTTATGTCTATAATGTATACACATGTATTTGTGTGTTTATATATATATATATATATATATATATATATATATATACTTGCATATACATATTTAGATATTTATATGTATACTAGTCCGAAAGCCCATTCCCACGGGCCATTTTTTGCAGTACATCGGTCCCACCCCTTGCTCTCTCTCCCTCCCCCTCTCTTTTGCTCTCTCTCCCCCCTCTCTTTTGCTCTCTCCCTCTCTTTTGCTCTCTCTCCCCTCTCTTTTGCTCTTTCCCCTCTCTTTTGCTCCCTCTCCCCCCCTCTCTTTTGTGCTCTCTCTCTCCCCCTCTCTTTTGTGCTCTCTCTCTCCCCCTCTATTTTGCACTCTCTCTCCTCCCTCTCTTTTGCGCTCTCTCTCTGTCACGTTCCATCCTGATGCTGTATGTGCCTTTAAATTGTTCCACATAAAATCCCATAATCCTCTTCTCAATTTGCCAATTAATGTTTAGTGTGTAACTTGCTGCCCGTTGAACAAGCTGTTCCTGAGCAAATCCGGCTCAACTACTGTATCACCTGAGAACAACATATCTTGGAGCATTTCTGTGTAGTAATATGGACTATCTACCTTCCTATCTTGGGAGATTTCTACTAATACCTTGCTAAAGGATTCATCTCACAACCTCTCTAGGGGTTAAAGCCTCAGCAGCGCTGCAGTGCCGTTCTCACAGAGAATCTTCGCTCAGTATTGGGAAAAGACTTTCTGTTCTCACTGGATCTCCGCATACTCAATCTGAGCATCCACTGCCTGACATTACATAAAACTTTATCACAGATTGCTATAATTTGATAGTTACTTACTTGTATCTAAAGATACCAACAGCGGCGAGGTCCGACCATTACCTACGTCATCTGTGACTCACTGGCATCAGCTGCGGGACTTCCCGGACTCATCGCCCTCCTCCTCTTACGTCAGAGATTCTCTGTTGTGTTCCTGGAAGTCAACGCCCGCTCGCTACGTAACCTCTTGTTGTTCTCACAGCCTCTAACGCAACCGGGTGTTCTTTACTGTTTTACTGCAGGATATTGAGATCAGACATTGAACAAAGTATCCTTCCCAACATCTTCTGATTCTCTGTTGCTTATGAACTCTGCCACCTCTTGTACAATAGATAACCTGCCTAAAGAGTTACCAGTGAACCACACGAACTATATTGTGCTGATCCTTTCAGGTACTCTCTTGTAAACTCTCCTGTAACATACTAATCAGGAGAAGACTAAGTGATCTTTTAGCAGACTCCTCAGTATTCATTCCTTTATTGCAGCCTATCTGCAGTTGTGATCCAAATAAAAACCTGCTACCTGACATACCTGACACTCTCCCCCCTCTCTTTTGTGCTCTCTCTCTTCCCCCTCTCTTTTGTGCTCTCTCGCTCCACCTCTCTTTTGTGCTCTCTCGCTCCACCTCTCTTTTGCGCTCTCTTGCTCCACCTCTCTTTTGCTCTCCCCCCTCTCTTTTGCTCTCTCCCTCCTCTCTTTCGCTCTCTCCCCCCCCCACGATTTTGCTCTCTCCCACCTCTCTAATGCTCTCTCCCCCTCTCTTTTGCTCTCTCTCTCTCTCCCCCTCTCTTTTGTGCTCTCTCTCTCCCTCTCTCTTTTGCGCTCTCTCCCTCCCTCTCTTTTGTGCGCTCTCTCTCCCCCTGTCTTCTGCACTCTCTCTCTCCCCCTCTCTTTTGCGATATCTTTCCCCCTCTCTTTTGCGCTCTCTCTCTCCCCCTCTCTTTTTCGCTCTCTCTCACCCCTCTCTTTTGCTCTGTCTCTCTCCCCTCGCTTTTTCTCTCTCTCTCCATCCCTCTCTTTTGCTCTCTCTCCCCCTCTCCTCTCTCCCCCTCTTTTGCTCTCTCTCCCCCTCTCTATTGCTCTCTCTCCCCCTCTCTTTTGCTCTCTCTCTTTCCCCCTCTTATTTTCTCTCTCCCTCTCTTTCTCTCTCTTTTGCTCTTTCCCCTCTTTTGCTCTTTCCTCCTCTTTTGCTCTCTTTTACCCTCTCTTTAGTTCTTTCCCATCTCTTTTGCTCTCTCCCCCTCTCTTTCTGTCTCCTTCCCCTCTCTCTCCTCTCACGCGCGCGCACATGCTACCGCACCCAGTCCTGCCCCCACCACACCATTTTTTGTCTCGAGTAGCAGTTAACTAGAGCTCTGAGGTTGCGGTAAGCATTCTAGTGTATTCTAGTGCAAATTGCGACTTTTCTCATAAATTTTGCATTTACTTTCAACTTTTAATACCTGCATTCTTTTTGACACACACAAACAGCCTCTATAAACCCGATACGGCTTGCGCAAAGCAGTTAGCGCCACTTACAATCTGGCCCTTAATAAGCTTCTAGTGTATACATGTGTGACTATATTTAATAAAACATCAAAAAAGTCAAAACAGGAAAACACAGCTCCTCAGGTTTCTTCTGTGGTTTATTCAGTATTAACTTATCATTGAAGTACATAAGTTTATATGCAGAAAGAACCTATGTTTCATGCAATACATTTGCACTTCATCAAAGGTTAATAAATCGCAATAAGACATCACTTTATATAGGATAAACAGACCAATGAGAGCATTGGGTTAATGGAGCCTAACAAAACCCCATTAACCCTTCCTTATGCAAATATATCTCAAATGTGATAAGGAAACTAGCATCCAAAGATTAATAATTTTCCCATATATACAAGTATATTTGTCTAGATATATTATTAAAAGATATATTTCAATAATAAAAAAATATTTATTGTTCAAACAACATAAAAAATCTAGATAACAAAGAAAAAAAATTAACTGATAGAAAAATTATATAAAATCATATTAAAACATATTAAAAACACAAAGAACAAAGCATAAAATAAAACATAAACTAAGTAAATATACAGTATATCATACATTCATCTCCCATATAAGTATGTTATCCTATATTTCCATAATTGAAAAAAAAAAAGTTTTGCTACTGGGGTTTTTGCATTTTTTCCCCCAGGGATAACAGGTGTTCATGTATTCGATCTTTTAGTAATAGAGTTGTGATCCTAACATATTGGTAGAGGCAACAATGGCAAGTTATCAGCTAAATAACACATTTTGAAGTACAATCTATTCTACTCTACTCTTTATATCATATATTTTGCCTGTTTGTGTACATTTAAATGTTTTTTTTGTAAACTCACAACTCTTACATGGAACATGTCCACATTTATAAAAAAAATATTTAATACTGTTTAACCAGTTGGTATCACAGGCCTCTTTACCTGAAATATTGCTCCCAATGCTTTCTCCAATTGTTGTGGCATTTTTGGCTATATATTTTACACCCTTAGAGATGACAGTTTTAAGTGTGTCATCTCCGTATAATATGGGTAAATGTTTTTTTAGCAATGTTACAAATTGCAACATATTGTAGACTGTATTTAATAATGAATGAAATGTGATCTTGGGGGGGTAGTTATCAAGCCGTCAACCTCAAATACGCTGGAATTCCGCAGCGTATTTGTTGGCGAGGCTGATTCGCCTTAGTTATCAAAGGCTCGAGACCGGCAAAAGTAGAATTTTGTGACGTAAGCTTCGATCCGCCGGACTCAGTCCGACACAGATCGATTCTTACGTCACTCCAGATGCGGCACATTCTCACTACTTTTGCTAGCTATCAAAAAACTAGCAGGTACGCTCGGCACTTTTACGGCCCAGCGTACCTGGTTTTCAATCCGCCACCCCTGGAGGCGGCGGATCCCATAGAAATCAATGGGATGTCTGTCAGCAGCGAACTTGTACTTTCGCTATGGTCAGACTCCCATTGATTCCTATGGGATCCGCCGCCTCCAGGGTGGCGGATTGAAAACCAGGTACGCTGGGCCGTAAAAGTGCCGAGCGTACCTGCTAGTTTTTTGATAGCTAGCAAAAGTAGTGAGAATGTGCCGCATCTGGAGTGACGTAAGAATCGATCTGTGTCGGACTGAGTCCGGCGGATCGAAGCTTACGTCACAAAATTCTACTTTTGCCGGTCTCGAGCCTTTGATAACTAAGGCGAATCAGCCTCGCCACAAATACGCTGCGGAATTCCAGCGTATTTGAGGTTGACGGCTTGATAACTACCCCCCAAGATCACATTTCATTCATTATTAAATACAGTCTACAATATGTTGCAATTTGTAACATTGCTAAAAAAACATTTACCCATATTATACGGAGATGACACACTTAAAACTGTCATCTCTAAGGGTGTAAAATATATAGCCAAAAATGCCACAACAATTGGAGAAAGCATTGGGAGCAATATTTCAGGTAAAGAGGCCTGTGATACCAACTGGTTAAACAGTATTAAATATTTTTTTTATAAATGTGGACATGTTCCATGTAAGAGTTGTGAGTTTACAAAAAAAACATTTAAATGTACACAAACAGGCAAAATATATGATATAAAGAGTAGAATAGATTGTACTTCAAAATGTGTTATTTAGCTGATAACTTGCCATTGTTGCCTCTACCAATATGTTAGGATCACAACTCTATTACTAAAAGATCGAATACATGAACACCTGTTATCCCTGGGGGAAAAAATGCAAAAACCCCAGTAGCAAAACTTTTTTTTTTTCAATTATGGAAATATAGGATAACATACTTATATGGAGATGAATGTATGATATACTGTATATTTACTTAGTTTATGTTTTATTTTATGCTTTGTTCTTTGTGTTTTTAATATGTTTTTAATATGATTTTATATAATTTTTCTATCAGTTAATTTTTTTTCTTTGTTATCTAGATTTTTTATGTTGTTTGAACAATAAATATTTTTTTATTATTGAAATATATCTTTTAATAATATATCTAGACAAATATACTTGTATATATGGGAAAATTATTAATCTTTGGATGCTAGTTTCCTTATCACATTTGAGATATATTTGCATAAGGAAGGGTTAATGGGGTTTTGTTAGGCTCCATTAACCCAATGCTCTCATTGGTCTGTTTATCCTATATAAAGTGATGTCTTATTGCGATTTATTAACCTTTGATGAAGTGCAAATGTATTGCATGAAACATAGGTTCTTTCTGCATATAAACTTATGTACTTCAATGATAAGTTAATACTGAATAAACCACAGAAGAAACCTGAGGAGCTGTGTTTTCCTGTTTTGACTTTTTTGATGTTTTATTAAATATAGTCACACATGTATACACTAGAAGCTTATTAAGGGCCAGATTGTAAGTGGCGCTAACTGCTTTGCGCAAGCCGTATCGGGTTTATAGAGGCTGTTTGTGTGTGTCAAAAAGAATGCAGGTATTAAAAGTTGAAAGTAAATGCAAAATTTATGAGAAAAGTCGCAATTTGCACTAGAATACACTAGAATGCTTACCGCAACCTCAGAGCTCTAGTTAACTGCTACTCGAGACAAAAAATGGTGTGGTGGGGCAGGACTGGGTGCGGTAGCATGTGCGCGCGTGAGGGAGAGAGAGGGGAAGGAGACAGAAAGAGAGGGGGAGAGAGCAAAAGAGATGGGAAAGAACTAAAGAGAGGGTAAAAGAGAGCAAAAGAGGGAGGAAAGAGCAAAAGAGAGGGGAAAGAGCAAAAGAGAGAGAAGAGAGAGGGAGAGAGAAAATAAGAGGGGGAAAGAGAGAGAGCAAAAGAGAGGGGGAGAGAGAGCAATAGAGAGGGGGAGAGAGAGCAAAAGAGGGGGAGAGAGAGGGGGAGAAAGAGAGAGAGAGCAAAAGAGAGGGATAGAGAGCAATAGGTAGGGGGGAGAGAGAGAGCAAAAGAGAGGGGGAGAGAGAGCAAAAGAGAGGGGGAGAGAGAGAGTGCAAAAGAGAGGGGGAAAGATATCGCAAAAGAGAGGGGGAGAGAGAGAGTGCAGAAGACAGGGGGAGAGAGAGCGCACAAAAGAGAGGGAGGGAGAGAGCGCAAAAGAGAGAGGGAGAGAGAGCACAAAAGAGAGGGGAGAGAGAGAGCAAAAGAGAGGGGGAGAGAGCATTAGAGAGGTGGGAGAGAGCAAAATCGTGGGGGGGGGAGAGAGCGAAAGAGAGGAGGGAGAGAGCAAAAGAGAGGGGGGAGAGCAAAAGAGAGGTGGAGCAAGAGAGCGCAAAAGAGAGGTGGAGCGAGAGAGCACAAAAGAGAGGTGGAGCGAGAGAGCACAAAAGAGAGGGGGAAGAGAGAGAGCACAAAAGAGAGGGGGGAGAGTGTCAGGTATGTCAGGTAGCAGGTTTTTATTTGGATCACAACTGCAGATAGGCTGCAATAAAGGAATGAATACTGAGGAGTCTGCTAAAAGATCACTTAGTCTTCTCCTGATTAGTATGTTACAGGAGAGTTTACAAGAGAGTACCTGAAAGGATCAGCACAATATAGTTCGTGTGGTTCACTGGTAACTCTTTAGGCAGGTTATCTATTGTACAAGAGGTGGCAGAGTTCATAAGCAACAGAGAATCAGAAGATGTTGGGAAGGATACTTTGTTCAATGTCTGATCTCAATATCCTGCAGTAAAACAGTAAAGAACACCCGGTTGCGTTAGAGGCTGTGAGAACAACAAGAGGTTACGTAGCAGAGCGGGCGTTGACTTCCAGGAACACAACAGAGAATCTCTGACGTAAGAGGAGGAGGGCGATGAGTCCGGGAAGTCCCGCAGCTGATGCCAGTGAGTCACAGATGACGTAGGTAATGGTCGGACCTCGCCGCTGTTGGTATCTTTAGATACAAGTAAGTAACTATCAAATTATAGCAATCTGTGATAAAGTTTTATGTAATGTCAGGCAGTGGATGCTCAGATTGAGTATGCGGAGATCCAGTGAGAACAGAAAGTCTTTTCCCAATACTGAGCGAAGATTCTCTGTGAGAACGGCACTGCAGCGCTGCTGAGGCTTTAACCCCTAGAGAGGTTGTGAGATGAATCCTTTAGCAAGGTATTAGTAGAAATCTCCCAAGATAGGAAGGTAGATAGTCCATATTACTACACAGAAATGCTCCAAGATATGTTGTTCTCAGGTGATACAGTAGTTGAGCCGGATTTGCTCAGGAACAGCTTGTTCAACGGGCAGCAAGTTACACACTAAACATTAATTGGCAAATTGAGAAGAGGATTATGGGATTTTATGTGGAACAATTTAAAGGCACATACAGCATCAGGATGGAACGTGACAGAGAGAGAGCGCAAAAGAGAGGGAGGAGAGAGAGTGCAAAATAGAGGGGGAGAGAGAGAGCACAAAAGAGAGGGGGAGAGAGAGAGCACAAAAGAGAGGGGGGGAGAGGGAGCAAAAGAGAGGGGAAAGAGCAAAAGAGAGGGAGAGAGAGCAAAAGAGAGGGAGAGAGCAAAAGAGAGGGGGGAGAGAGCAAAAGAGAGGGGGAGGGAGAGAGAGCAAGGGTGGGACCGATGTACTGCAAAAAATGGCCCGTGGGAATGGGCTTTCGGACTAGTATACATATAAATATCTAAATATGTATATGCAAGTATATATATATATATATATATATATATATATATATAAACACACAAATACATGTGTATACATATATAGACATAAATAGTTTTGTAGCCCTTTGCAGTCAAGTATACTAAAACATGAAAAAGGAGATTTATGCAATATTCATGCTTAAAGGGACAGTAAACGTTCACAATAATGTTATATAATTCTGCACATGGTGCAGAATTATATAACATTATTTTAGTGGTAACTTCAAAAATTAAAAGTATTTGCTAATTTTGTAGTGTAATGTTGGATTCCGCTCCAGGATCTACTGAGCAGGTCTTAGATATCCAAAGCACTTTGTGAGCTTGCTGGCTAGTCACTGAACGCTTGGTCGCGGGAGCAAGCTACATTTAGTCCAATAGTGTGACTGGGTATGCTGTGACTAGCCAGCAAACCCGCAAAGCACTTTGGATATCCAAGACCCACTCAGTAGATCCTGGAGCGGAGTCCAACGTTACCCTACAAAATTAGCAAAACTTTTAATTTTTTTTTAAGTTACCACTAAAATAATGTTATATAATTCTACACTGAACATTTACTGTCTCTTTAATAAAGTGTTATACTGTGTATTCACTATAAATATTTCACATTCCAATGTTCTGCACATAGCAGAATATGTACTATGTAATTTTAAATAGATATTCCTATATATATACCTATATTTAATCATCTCTCTCTCTATATATGGGTAAAGATATATATTTAACCAAAAATGTGTGTTTATGAATAAAAAGAACATTTTCTACTATGTGAAGAACATTGGAATATGAAATATTTATATTTTCATGTCGAGTTAGCGCACTTGAGAAAATGCGATCGGATTTGTGCGCGACTAGGAAGTTAGGTATTTTCCATTCATCTTCCTCCATTGACTCCTATGGGGGTGTACGTTACCATGGTCGCAATATTCTAACTTCAGATTTTTGTGAGCATTGGGTTAGTGCTCGTGAGGGAACCTTTTACTTTCAACTTGTAATAACATACCTGTTACCCCTGAGGTGTGCATGTATTCTTATGCAGTTAACGCATAAGCAGGAGCGTAAAATACAGCTCCCCTCATAGGGTTTGATTTATCATTTGTTGAGCTATAGGGAATCATGTCTGCTTGACATCTAGTGAACTGCTTGTGTAATGCCGTCCCCTGCTTACTGGCGGCCAATCGGCCACTAGAAGGGGCTGCCATTCATCCCTAAAAGGTGGCGGACAGGTTAAGGAGGTCTTATAACCGCTGCTTCTTAACGGCCACTAGAAGGGGCTGCCAATAATCCCTAAATGGTGTCGGACAGGTTAAGGAGGCCTTATAACCGCTGCTTCTTAACTTCCATTTCAGGCAAGCCTGAAATGATGTGCTTCAGAAGCAGCCTCCTGCTTAACAAGTGGAGCCCATAAGCTAGCCCTTATATGGATAAATCAGAGGTTAAACATTAAGACCCTGGGATTACAAATGGATCTAGTTTAAAAGCTATCAAAATGTTTTTATACTGTATTTATAGCATTTTAACCAAACAGTATGTTAATAAACAAATGTGTAAGGCTGTGTGAATATTGCCTTAATTAGATAATAAGTTACACATTAAAATGATAAATTATGAACTAAAGATTAATATGAATTATAGATACGGTTTCCCCGCAACTTTGAAACTTACCTAGTGTTTAGCACCACTCACCATGAAGATATTTTTACAAAAATTACACAAACTTTAAGGGACATAATACTCATACGCTAAATCACTTGAAAGTGATCCAGCATAACTGTAAAAAGCTGACAGGAAAATATCACCTGAGCATCTCTATGTAAAAAAGGAAGATATTTTACTCAGCTCAGCAGAGTAAGTTCTGTGTAAAAAGTTTTACTTCACCTGCTGTCCAGCTGCAGGTAAAAAAAAAGGAAGAAATGAACAACAGCCAATCAGCATCAGCAGTGCTGAGGTCATGAACTCTTTACTGTGACCTCATGAGATTTCACTTAACTCTCATGAGATTTTATAGTAAACGTCCTTAAACTGAATAGGGAAATAACATGAGTGTGCATGTAAGCTCACTCCCTTACCTGTCCCGGGACAGACATACTGATTTGCTGCTTAGAAGTCCTTTACAATAGGATGTGGCTACTGAGGAATTTTTTAGGTAAAATATCTTTATTTTTTACTTAGAGATGTTCAGGTGATATTTTCTAGTCAGCTTTATACAGCTATGCTGCATCACTTTTAAGTGTTTCAACATTTGGGTATCATGGCTCTTTAAGAAATTAAATAGCAAATGCCTAGATTACGAGTTTTGCATTATGAGGGGTGCAGTGCTAACTTGCAGTTAATTCTCACCGTTCACTTACCTACAGCGCTGGTATTACAGGTTTTTACAAACCCGGCGTTAACAGGCAAGAAGTGAGCGTACAGCAAAATTTTGCTCCATACCGCACTCCAATACCAGCGCTGCTTAAGTCAGCGGTGACCTGGTTATACGTGCTCCTTCACGATTTCCCCATAGACATCAATTGGGAGAGCCGGCTGAGAAAAAGTCTAACACCTGCAAAAAAGCAGCGTAAAACTCAGACATCCCAACCTGCAAAAACTCATTTCAGGGAGGTGGCTTCTCCCGCTACTGCGCCGCCACCCCCCCTCCCAGTTATATATTGGACACCTTGAAACCCTAAATAAGATAGAGCCTTATCATTAAATTAGCTTCCCACTAAAGTCAAATAAAAAAAAAAGTAGCTTTATTGCACAACCACATACAACAAACCTTTTTTCCAGTGATCGTACGCTTGTTGAATGCTCAAATATTTTAGAATACAAAGTTTAATTACGTGCAGTAAATAAGGTAGTATTTGTGTTTTATTTTATTAACATCAGTGGGGACTTTTTGGTTACTGATGCATGCTTTGAAGGTTCTATAACATCCCAGCAACTAAAGGCATTCCTTAAAGAAACACTTTTCCGGATTTGGGCCACATGATTGGATCATAGTACTTGGAGTTTCAGGGAGATTGCACTCCATTTGCTGGCATCAGGGAGCCGCTAATAAAATCAGGGAGACTCCCTGAACTTCAGGGAGACTTGGGATGTCTGAAAACTCAGTAATGCAGCCCCATTGATTCCTATGGGGAAAGAAAATGTATGTTTACACCTAACACCCTAACATGAACCCCGAGTCTAAACACCCCTAATCTTACACTTATTAACCCCTAATCTCCCGCCCGACATTGCCGACACCTACATTATATTTATTAACCAGTAATCTGACGCTCCGGACATCGCCGCCAACTACATTATACTTATTAACCCCTAATCTGCTGCCCCAACATCGCCGCCACCTACATACATTTATCAACCCCTAATCTGCTGCCTCCAGCGTTGCCGCAACTATTCTAAATTTATTAACCCTTTAAACCTGAGTCTAACCCTAACACCCCCTAACTTAAATATAATTTAAATAAATCTAAATAAAATTCCTATCATTACCTAAATTATTCCTATTTAAAACGAAATACTTACCCGTATAAAAATAAATCCTAAGCTAGCTACAATATAACTAATAGTAACATTGTAGCTAGCTTAGGGTTTATTTTTATTTTACAGGCAAGTTTGTATTTATTTTAACTAGGCAGAATAGTTATTAAATAGTTATTAACTATTTACTAACTACCTAGCAAAAATAAATACAAATTGACCTGTAAAATAAAACCTAACCTGTCTTACACTAACACCTAACATTACACTACAATTAAATAACTTACCTAAATTAAATACAATTAAATAAATTAAATACAATTAGCTAAATTTAAAAAAGAAAAAGCGAGCTGCTGGTGCAATGCTGAATTCAGAGAGCGTATTGCTCTCTGTATTCACCGAGGTCTGGCGGTCAGATCAGGTCCGCCAGACTTTAATAAATAGAGGCCATTGTATCTAGCTTAGGTTTTATTTTTATTTCACAGGCAAGTTTGTATTTATTTAAACAAGGTAGAATAGTTAGTAAATAGTTATTAACTATTTACTACCTAGCTAAAATAAATTTACCCATAAAATAAAACCTAACCTGAGTTACACTAACACCTAACCTTACACTACAATTGAATAAATTACATAAAATAAATACAATTAACTAAATTACAAAAACAAACAAACACTAAATTACACAAAATAAAAAATAAATTATTAGATATTTAAACTAATTACACATAATATAATAGCCCTATCAAAATAAAAAAAAAAACCAAATAATAAATAATATAATAAAAAAAAAAAACTAGCCTAATCTAAACTACCAATAGCCCTTAAAAGGGCCTTTTGCGGGCATTGCCCCAAAGAAATCACCTCTTTTACCTGTAAAAAAAAAATACAAACAACCCCCCAACAGTAAAACCCACCACCCACACAACCAACCCACCAAATAAAATCCTAACTAAAAAACCTAAGTTCCCCATTGCCCTGAAAAGGGCATTTGGATGGGCATTGCCCTTAAAAGGGTATTTAGGTCTTTTTCAAGTGCCCAAAACCCTAATCTAAAAATAAAACCCAGAGGGGAGAGAGAGCAAAAGAGAGGGGGGAGAGAGAGCAAAAGAGAGGGGGAGGGAGAGAGAGCAAAAGAGAGGGGGAGGGAGAGAGAGCAAGGGGTGGGACCGATGTACTGCAAAAAATGGCCCGTGGGAATGGGCTTTCGGACTAGTATACATATAAATATCTAAATATGTATATGCAAGTATATATATATATATATATATATATATATAAACACACAAATACATGTGTATACATATATAGACATAAATAGTTTTGTAGCCCTTTGCAGTCAAGTATACTAAAACATGAAAAAGGAGATTTATGCAATATTCATGCTTAAAGGGACAGTAAACGTTCACAATAATGTTATATAATTCTGCACATGGTGCAGAATTATATAACATTATTTTAGTGGTAACTTCAAAAATTAAAAGTATTTGCTAATTTTGTAGTGTAATGTTGGATTCCGCTCCAGGATCTACTGAGCAGGTCTTAGATATCCAAAGCACTTTGTGAGCTTGCTGGCTAGTCACTGAACGCTTGGTCGCGGGAGCAAGCTACATTTAGTCCAATAGTGTGACTGGGCATGCTGTGACTAGCCAGCAAACCCGCAAAGCACTTTGGATATCCAAGACCCACTCAGTAGATCCTGGAGCGGAGTCCAACTTTACCCTACAAAATTAGCAAAACTTTTAATTTTTTTTAAGTTACCACTAAAATAATGTTATATAATTCTACACTGAACATTTACTGTCCCTTTAATAAAGTGTTATACTGTGTATTCACTGTAAATATTTCACATTCCAATGTTCTGCACATAGCAGAATATGTACTATGTAATTTTAAATAGATATTCCTATATATATATCTGTATATACCTATATTTAATCATCTCTCTCTATATATATGGGTAAAGATATATATTTAACCAAAAATGTGTGTTTATGAATAAAAAGAACATTTTCTACTATGTGAAGAACATTGGAATATGAAATATTTATATTTTCATGTCGAGTTAGCGCACTTGAGAAAATGCGATCGGATTTGTGCGCCACTAGGAAGTTAGGTATTTTCCATTCATCTTGCTCCATTGACTCCTATGGGGGTGTACGTTACCATGGTCGCAATATTCTAACTTCAGATTTTTGTGAGCATCGGGTTAGTGCTCGTGAGGGAACCTTTTACTTTCAACTTGTAATAACATACCTGTTACCCCTGAGGTGTGCATGTATTCTTATGCAGTTAACGCATAAGCAGGAGCGTAAAATACAGCTCCCCTCATAGGGTTTGATTTATCATTTGTTGAGCTATAGGGAATCATGTCTGCTCGACATCTAGTGAACTGCTTGTGTAATGCCGTCCCCTGCTTACTGGCGGCCAATCGGCCACTAGAAGGGGCTGCCATTCATCCCTAAAAGGTGGCGGACAGGTTAAGGAGGTCTTATAACCGCTGCTTCTTAACGGCCACTAGAAGGGGCTGCCAATAATCCCTAAATGGTGTCGGACAGGTTAAGGAGGCCTTATAACCGCTGCTTCTTAACTTCCATTTCAGGCAAGCCTGAAATGATGTGCTTCAGAAGCAGCCTCCTGCTTAACAAGTGGAGCCCATAAGCTAGCCCTTATATGGATAAATCAGAGGTTAAACATTAAGACCCTGGGATTATAAATGGATCTAGTTTAAAAGCTATCAAAATGTTTTTATACTGTATTTATAGCATTTTAACCAAACAGTATGTTAATAAACAAATGTGTAAGGCTGTGTGAATATTGCCTTAATTAGATAATAAGTTACACATTAAAATTATAAATTATGAACTAAAGATTAATATGAATTATAGATACTTTTACAAAAATTACACAAACTTTAAGGGACATAATACTCATACGCTAAATCACTTGAAAGTGATCCAGCATAACTGTAAAAAGCTGACAGGAAAATATCACCTGAGCATCTCTATGTAAAAAAGGAAGATATTTTACTCAGCTCAGCAGAGTAAGTTCTGTGTAAAAAGTTTTACTTCACCTGCTGTCCAGCTGCAGGTAAAAAAAAAAAAAAAAAGGAAGAAATGAACAACAGCCAATCAGCATCAGCAGTGCTGAGGTCATGAACTCTTTTACTGTGGCCTCATGAGATTTCACTTAACTCTCATGAGATTTCATAGTAAACGTCCTTAAACTGAATAGGGAAATAACATGAGTGTGCATGTAAGCTCACTCCCTTACCTGTCCCGGGACAGACATACTGATTTGCTGCTTAGAAGTCCTTTACAATAGGATGTGGCTACTGAGGAATTTTTTAGGTAAAATATCTTTATTTTTTACTTAGAGATGTTCAGGTGATATTTTCTAGTCAGCTTTATACAGCTATGCTGCATCACTTTTAAGTGTTTCAACATTTGGGTATCATGGCTCTTTAAGAAATTAAATAGCAAATGCCTAGATTACGAGTTTTGCATTATGAGGGGTGCAGTGCTAACTTGCAGTTAATTCTCACCATTCACTTACCTACAGCGCTGGTATTACAGGTTTTTACAAACCCGGCGTTAACAGGCAAGAAGTGAGCGTACAGCAAAATTTTGCTCCATACCGCACTCCAATACCAGCGCTGCTTAAGTCAGCGGTGACCTGGTTATACGTGCTCCTTCACGATTTCCCCATAGACATCAATTGGGAGAGCCGGCTGAGAAAAAGTCTAACACCTGCAAAAAAGCAGCGTAATGCAGCCCCATTGATTCCTATGGGGAAAGAAAATGTATGTTTACACCTAACACCCTAACATGAACCCCGAGTCTAAACACCCCTAATCTTACACTTATTAACCCCTAATCTCCCGCCCGACATCGCCGACACCTACATTATATTTATTAACCCCTAATCTGACGCTCCGGGCATCGCCGCCAACTACATTATACTTATTAACCCCTAATCTGCCGCTCCAACATCGCCGCCACCTACATACATTTATCAACCCCTAATCTGCTGCCTCCAACGTCGCCGCAACTATTCTAAATTTATTAACCCTTTAAACCTGAGTCTAACCCTAACACCCCCTAACTTAAATATAATTTAAATAAATCTAAATAAAATTCCTATCATTACCAAAATTATTCCTATTTAAAACGAAATACTTACCCGTATAAAAATAAATCCTAAGCTAGCTACAATATAACTAATAGTAACATTGTAGCTAGTTTAGGGTTTATTTTTATTTTACAGGCAAGTTTGTATTTATTTTAACTAGGCAGAATAGTTATTAAATAGTTATTAACTATTTACTAACTACCTAGCAAAAATAAATACAAATTGACCTGTAAAATAAAACCTAACCTGTCTTACACTAACACCTAACATTACACTACAATTAAATAACTTACCTAAATTAAATACAATTAAATAAATTAAATACAATTAGCTAAATTTAAAAAAGAAAAAGCGAGCTGCTGGTGCAATGCTGAATTCAGAGAGCGTATTGCTCTCTGTATTCAGCGAGGTCTGGCGGTCAGATCAGGTCCGCCAGACTTTAATAAATAGAGGCCATTGTATCTAGCTTAGGTTTTATTTTTATTTCACAGGCAAGTTTGTATTTATTTAAACAAGTTAGAATAGTTAGTAAATAGTTATTAACTATTTACTAACTACCTAGCTAAAATAAATACAAATTTACCCGTAAAATAAAACCTAACCTGAGTTACACTAACACCTAACCTTACACTACAATTGAATAAATTACATAAAATAAATACAATTAACTAAATTACAAAAACAAACAAACACTAAATTACACAAAATAAAAAATAAATTATCAGATATTTAAACTAATTACACATAATATAATAGCCCTATCAAAATAAAAAACAAAACAAATAATAAATAATATAATAAAAAAAAACCTAGCCTAATCTAAACTACCAATAGCCCTTAAAGGGGCCTTTTGCGGGGCATTGCCCCAAAGAAATCACCTCTTTTACCTGTAAAAAAAAAATACAAACAACCCCCCAACAGTAAAACCCACCACCCACACAACCAACCCACCAAATAAAATCCTAACTAAAAAACCTAAGTTCCCCATTGCCCTGAAAAGGGCATTTGGATGGGCATTGCCCTTAAAAGGGCATTTAGCTCTTTTTCAAGTGCCAAACACCTAATCTAAAAATAAAACCCACCCAATAAACCCTTAAAAAAGCCTTACACTAACCCCCGAAGATCCACTTACAGTTTTTGAAGACCTGACATCCATCCTCAACGAAGCCGGCAGAAGTCCTCAATGAAGCAGCAGAAGTCTTCATCCAACCGGGCAAAAGTCTTCATCCAGACGGCATCTTCTATCTTCATCCATCTGGCGCGGAGTGGCTCCATCTTCAAGACATCCGGCGCGGAGCTTCCTTTAAATGACGTCATCCAAGATGGCGTCCCTTGAATTTCTGATTGGCTGATAGAATTCTATCAGCCATTCGGAATTAAAGGTGAAAAAATCCTATTGGCTGATCCAATCAGCCAATAGGATTGAACTCGCATTCAATTGGCTGATTGGAACAGTCTTCAAAAACTGTAAGTGGATCTTCGCGGGTTAGTGTTAGGCTTTTTTTAAGGGTTTATTGGGTGGGTTTTATTTTTAGATTAGGGGTTTGGGCACTTGAAAAAGAGCTAAATACCCTGTTAAGGGTAATGCCCATCCAAATGCCCTTTTCAGGGCAATGGGGAGCTTAGGCTTTTTTTAGTTAGGATTTTATTTGGGGGGTTGGTTGTGTGGGTGGTAGGTTTTACCGGTGGTGGGGTTGTTTGTATTTTTTACAGGTAAAAGAGCTGATTTATTTTTGGCAATGCCCGCAAAAGGCCCTTTTAAGGGCTATTGGTAGTTTAGGCTAGGTTTTTTTTTATTTTGGGGGACTTTTTTATATTGATAGGGCTATTAGATTAGGTGTAATTAGTTTAAATATCTGATCATTTCTTTTTTTATTTTGTGTTATTTAGTGTTAGTTTTTTTGTAATTTAAATAATTGTATTTAATTAATGTAATTGATTTAATTGTAGTGTAAGGTTAGGTGTTAGTGTAAGACAGGTAAAGTTTTATTTTACAGGTACATTTGTATTTATTTTAGCTAGGTAGTTAGTAAATAGTTAATAACTATTTACTAGCTATTCTATCTAGTTAAAATGCATACAAACTTGCCTGTAAAATAAAAATAAACCCTAAGATAGCTACAATGTAACTATGAGTTATATTGTAACTAGCTTAGGGTTTATTTTACAGGTAAGTATTTAGTTTTAAATAGAAATTATTTAGGTAATGATAGTAATTTTCATTTAGATTTATTTTAATTATATTTAAGTTAGGGGGTGTTAGGGTTAGGGTTAGACTTAGTTTTAGGGGTTAATAAATTTAGTATAGTGGCGGTGACGCTGGGGGTGTCAGATTATGGGTTAATAAATGTAGGTAGGTGGCGGCGATGTTAGGTGGTGGCAGATTAGGGGTTAATAATATTCTACTAGTGTATGTGATGCGGTAGTTCTGCGGTTTAGGGGTTAATATGTTTATTATAGTGGCGGCGATGTCCGGAGCGGCAGATTAGGGGTTAATAATTTTATTTTAGTGGTTTAGATGCGGGAGGGCCTCAGTTTAGGGGTTAATAGGTAGTTTATGGGTGTAAGTGTGCTTTTTAGCACTTTAGTTATGAGTTTTATGCTACAGCTTTGTAGCGTCAAACCCATAACTACTGACTTTCAGTTTATGGTATGGATCTTGGCGGTATAGGCTGTACCGCTCACTTTTTGGCCTCCCAGGCAAGTTCATTATACCAGCGATATGGAAGTCCCATTGAAAAAGGACTTTTTCAAAGCTGCAGTAATTACGTTGCGTTACTTCCAAAAAAGTGTGCGGTACAGCTAAACCTGCAAAACTCGTAATACCAGCGGTAGTGAAAAAGAGCCTTAATGCTGCTTTTTCACTCATACTGTAAAACTCGTAATCTAGCCGTTTATTTTTTAATAAAATCTCTAGGCTGTATTTTGGGGGCATTTGGGGCACATTTATAAAATTAACCAAAGATCTGATCTCTGGTTAATTTTATAAGTGCTAATGGCTACCGTGAGCTTGAGGTAGCTATAACCAGCCACTTGTAATGGCTGTTAATTATTGCTCGCCCGCAAACGGGCAAATTTGTCTGTTAATGGGGGCGAGATAATTTAGTGCTCTACTTGTAATCTAGCCCTATATTTACATTTCATATCTTTGGGTAAAGATAAGTTCTTTAACATATAACTATTTGTATTAGTTATATATTTTTAGATGAGCTTATTATTCTTTTGGACCTTGAAAGCAATAAATATACATTATATACACTAGGCTCCCATATTGTCAGTTACTAGGAAACACATATTATCAAATATTAACACTGTGCTTTGTTCATACTTACTAACATTTTAAACAGTCCCTAGTATAGCATTTTTATTATTTAAAATGCATTAATGCAATGCGGTATAATGTAAAGTAAATTGTCTTTAAATCTAATCTTAAAAAGCATATACACAAATACATTTTACACAATGAAAATCATTTTTTTCTACTTGGATATTTTAATGTTACAAATTACATTACTCCCATAAGGAAATACTAATACACAGACACTAACAGAACATTTGCAAGCCATTGACTTCCTGTCTCTCTTGCTGGCAGTTTATCAAAGATAGAATAGAAGATACAACATAGCTATTGCAGATACTGAATCGATATCTGGCGCAAGGCCTAAAGGTCAGACAAAATACTTAGGCGGGCACATTGCCAGACTAAAGAGATGTCAAGGAAATCAATTCAAATCTAAAGAGAGAGCAGCTAGTTTACTAAAAATCAAGTCTTGAAAGGCTCTCTACAGTTCAGAAAGAACCTATTAGCATAAATTACTTTTGTTTTTCAATAAATATTACTGCTGCTAAGGTTATTTTTTTGGGTAGCCCAATACCGAGTGAAAATACCTACACTGTAAAAGAGCAGTGATATTTAAAGTGAATATATTTAATTAAACAATGAAAAAATAGGATATTTTCTCTTTTTTTTCTAATTTTAAGCATTGATTATACATAATGCATCATTTGTTAACGTACATTTTTTTTAACAATTTTAATAGAATTACTTTTGTTATTTTTATTTGGGGGCCATTAAGATTTATTTACATCTGAGCAAAGTCAAATCAAGATTTAATATTTTCTAAGCTCTATATAAAGGGGTTGATTTATCATGCTAAGGTGGACAGGGGCGTACATATGCGCCCCTGTCCGCCGCAGCTAACCTTTGGCGGGATGAATTCTGCTGCCAGAATTCAGCATTGCACAAGAATTGCACAGTTTTGCTCTCTTGTGCAATGCCGCCCCCTACCCACACACAGCCAATCATGTGTGGGCAGGAGCTGCCAATCTCACTGGTCTTATGAGAACCTGCAGTCGTAGGGGGTTGAAGACTGGCAAAAGCCTTTGATAAATCGACCCCTATATAAAAAATACTTTTCAGTTACTGAAAATAATATATTTAGCTTAACATGCTGTATCAAAAAAAATATCATACAGCAAGCAGGTTTAAGAAGTTCTTTCTCTGTGTTTTTATATTGTATAGTGCTGCACTATTCTATTTATGTCTGTGATACCTATGTCAGAAAATGTTCACTTGTTTCTAGATTCTGGTCTAACCTACCAAAATAGGGCTTGTTTCCATTGAGCTATAATTAGGTTTGCGTGAGGTTACATACCTAGAAATATGCTGTCAGAAGCCATTTCACATATAGGGGCCCATTTATCAAGCTCCGGATGGAGCTTGAGGGCCCGTGTTTCTGGCGAGTCTTCAGACTCGCCAAAAACAGCAGTTATAGCAGAGGTCTAAAGACCACTGCTCCATAACGCTGTCCGTCTGCTCTGAGCAGGCGGACAGAGATCGCCGGTATTCAACCCGATCGAGTACGATCGGGTTGATTGACACCCCCTGCTGGCGGCCGATTGGCCGCGAGTCTGCAGGGGGCAGTGTTGCACCAGCAGCTCACAAGAGCTGCTGATGCAATGCTGAATACGGAGAGCGTATTGCACTCCGTATTCAGCGAGGTATGTCGGACCTGATCCACACTGTCGCTCAGGTCCGACATACCTTTGATAAATATCCCCCATAGACTGCTTCCGATGGCGCGTTATACCATAATATTGTGTCCCATAGAAAGTATTAGAAAACGTTAAGTGCTATTTTTTAACAGGATTGCAATGAAAGTGCAAACTGTTAATACACTGCAGGAGGCTTTCGATACATTGGAAAAATGACGCCCAGCTCAACTAGGTATAAAAGAGAGAAAATAATCTTTTTGAGGCCTATTTTCTATTGAGATATTAAAGTGTTTCACTTTGTAAATTTATTATTATCTGCAATATTTATAGCTGGCCCAGGTATAGGACTAGTTGGAGATATGTTCTTTTTTAAATATCAAAATGTATTTACCTTTAAAAAATGAATGAAGCACATATCTCATAATTCCAACTAGCCCTATGCCTAGGGCAGCAACAAATATTACATGTATAAATAAATTTACAAATTTAAAAAAACTAAAACAATTTTTTTTAAAGAAATAACATTTTTAATTTCATTTAAATTTTTAATGAATTCAATGTATTTTTTTTTGTTTCTCTCTAGAGGTGATCAAAGATGTAAATTTTATAGTGTACGGTCGGATTACCATAACAACAAACGTGTTGTGGTGCAATTTTCAAGAAATCTGACATTGGATGGAAGCATTAACACAATGTTAACTTACACCTACACAAAAAGAGCGACTGTACTCAATGCTCAAACTATTTAAATGGAAACCAGGTACTAAAATAGAGCCATAAACTACTTTTAGCTGTTTGCCACTTTGGTAGCTTACGGCTCCATTTTTATAGACTCAATGTAAATGAGCCCAAAGTCAGAAATCACAATTTAATTTACAAATGGCAAATGACAAAAACCTAAATAAAACTACTACTCCTATAATGAACATGAGTAAAAAAAATAAAAAAAAAGCTAAATGGCAGAAAGAAACAGAGTATTTGTGATTTAACATAATAATCTTAATAAAGAAGGTAGGAATGTTGTTACAAATAATGTTATTGTGAAATATAGGGCTAACAAATTCTTCAGCCTGAGGATGTTTCTAGGAATATCTAGAGGTAAACCTTATGTTTTTAGAAAGATTAGCATTAGTAATTTAGGTATACATGCTCTTCTTGTAGGTTAAAGGGCCACTAAACCCAAAATCTTTCTTTCATGATTCAGATAGAGAATAGAAATTTAAACAACATTACAATTTACTTCCATTATTTATTTTGCTTCATTTTTTAGATATCCTTAGTTGAAGAAAAAGCAATGCACATGGTGAGCCAATCACACAAGGCCTCTATGTGCAGCAACCAATCAGCAGCTACTGAGCATATCTAGATATGCTTTTCAGCAAAGAATATCAAGAGAATAAAACAAATTAGATAATATAAGTAAATTAGAAAGATGTTTAAAATTGCATTCTCTTTCTTAATTATAAAAGAAAAAATGTGGGTGTCATGTCCCTTTAAGTAATACTTGATGGTTTGTCTCTGGACAGAAATAAATAAAAATGTATATTTTGCATATAAATAATGTTTATGAGACTCCTGCTATTTCCATTTCCCTGATATTGGAAGATTAGTGAATTGTAATAATTAACCATTAAAAGCAGTATAATTATAAAAAGACAATGTAATAGTGTTTAGTCTGAATATCAAATGAATAGTAGATTTTTTTTCTTTAGTATTTTTCCATTTTCCTGCCCACTGTATAATCCAACAGGTGTCAGCCAAGCACATACTCATTTACTGTATGTATGTACTGTGAATTCTTGCTCATGCCCAGTAGGAACTGTTGCCTCAGAAAGCATGCATATAAAATTGCATGCTCTATCTAAATTATGACATTTCTCTTTAAGAAGATCCACCCTCACCCATAAAATACCATCCTAGAATATAAAGCCAGAAGCAGGGTGGAAATGGACTTTGAATAAATATAATATAAGCAAGAATAGTATGCACTTGTCATGTCACAAAACATTGCATCCATGGATAAGAATTTGGCTTTAAAGTCGCAATCTGTTTGTCTATAGCTTGGAATAAATATCCTGATCCACATCTGAGATTATCAAGTTTTGGTTTGGGTATTTTAACAATGTTACCATAATTCATATACAAAGAAATCAAGCTTCCTGTAGTACTGAGATATACAGTGATAAAAACTTATAAGACATATTTTTTTGAAAAGCAGAATGCCAGATAAGCTGTTGGGACCCATAGTTTTGTAATTTAATCAAACTGAGATATAGATTTTTGAGGTAGATTTGAAGGCAAAAAATAAATAAATAAAAAATGGATACAGTGCAATAGGGGCATGCGTGAGATGCCATCTAAATTGTATAGGTTGCCATAGAATGGACTCTCTGTTAAGGGTGTAAGTAACCAGGTCTCTAGTTAATGTGTTCAAGTTCCCTAATAGTGCATAAATAATAAAAAATGCACCCCTACCTATAACACACTAGATTACTTGTTAACACCACCAAAGTTTTTTTTACTATGGTGTTAATGGTTCCCCTAATTCAAGTGATTTAGGTAGAATAGCATTATTTGGAAATAAATTATGTGTTCTGGGAAAAATAAAAACTCTCCAAGCAAGATATGTAAAGCTATCCAACAGTACTGAAATTTCATACCTAAGAACCTCCAAAAAATATACATCAGCAAAGTGTAAAAAACGGACTGTTGACCACAGAGTAAGCAATACATTCTCACTATTTATTTGTGTCAGACTAGTATACATATACCCTGTGAACTTGTGCACATGCTTAGTAGGAGCGTGTGCCTCAGAAAGTGTATATATAAAAAGAATGTGTAAATTTAATAATAGAAGTAAATTGGAAACTGTATGCTCTAGCCTAATCATGAAAGTTAATTTTGACTTTATTGTCCCTGTAAGCTTTGAGCAGCCAACAGTGCTGTGTGCGCAGTCTATTCTTCATCTTCAAGGAACTGTTTGCAAGTGCGTTAACATATCACTATTTATCTGTCTCCTATTGGAAGTGACCCCTGCAGTTTCTTTGGTGCTAAGTTTGAATGGGAGGTGTTAAAAGGTCAAAAGGTGCTTAGTTATTCTGTTCACTTCTTGCCCTCCTGACCCTGGAATGCCTTCTGACCTACGTACCTAACCCCATACCTGTACTTAACCTTTTGGACTGATTATCTGGTTAAAGCCTGGCTTTCTTCTCTGGATTACTCTACCGATTTTCCGTGACTCCTGGCTCCTTACTGACTTCTTGTTACCAAACTTTGGCTTGTCTATGGATTATCTCTTTTTCTTCCTTTCCACACTGTTGTGAAGGATACTCCCAAAGCTACCTACTACAATTACTACTTTACCTTATAATTTGCTAATAATGTTATAAAACAAATTAAAGAGCTTTTATAGCAAATAGAGGTTTTAAAATCTTAAACTGTAGAATGTTTGCCTATAATACAACCTGGTTAATACAAAATTACTAGTACACACAGTTGTAGGATGTAAATCAATTAAAAAAATGTATACATTTCCCCTGTCTTCTTATTGCTGTGCAGGAATCTGTGTTGAGCTTTTGAAAGTAGAGAGAGATACATTTACTAATGGAGTCATCCATAAAAATTTTCAGAATTATTCTGGCAGCATGAAAGATCTAAGGTTTAACACTAAATAGTAATCCCTCAGAGTGCAAAAATAAAAGGTCTTAATCCTTCCCAGGATTATCTTGGTAGGTATAACACAGGATGTAAGTGATTTGATACTATCCTTCCTCATGTAATGAGACAGAAAGATTGTGCAGCAACTTTATTTGTGCGTAGATACTGTCAGTTAGAGGCATCACTGCTGCAACCAATAGTTATTCTTTAGGTCTGAAATAATTATTTCAGGGTCCATAAGAATTAAAAGCTGATTGTCTAAGGATAATATGGTACATAAAAGATTTAAGTTTCAAGAGGTTTATGAAGAGGAGCTTTATATACAAAGGGCTAGATTTATCAAGTGTCGATTAACAGGATTAGCTAATGCTTGTGCTCACTGGCGACTAATCGGCCGCTAGCAGGGGCTATCAATCATTCCAATCGGATCGGATCTGGATGATTTCAATCCGCCACCTAAAAGGTGATGGACAGGTTAAGGAGCAAGGGGTCTTTCGACTGTTGCTTCTTAACTTTCATTTCAGGCGAGCCTGAAAACGATGGGCCTCTAAAACGGCATCCACAGCTTGATAAACGATAAACGATAAAAGAGTTTGGAAATATATAAAGCAAAGCTGTCTAATGTCAGTCTCTTAGTAAACCCAGGTGCTAAAATGAAAATGTCATCCATCTAAACACACTGGATGCACCTTGGATGCTATTTACCAGTTTTTACAGCAGAAAGTGAAGATAATTATGAATATTTGCCTGTAAATAGCTAGAGACTGATAACATATATGAAGTTTGAGGCAGGTAATTATTATTATTATTATTATTATTATTATTATTATTATTGTAGAGCGTCAACAGATTCCGCAGCGCTATAAACAAAGCGGAGTACAATAAAACAATTATATGGATCAAATGGGTAAAGGGCCCTGCCAAGAGTTTCACTGTTGTTGTCAACTCTTAAGAAGGTGATTTACAAACAACTGGACTCTTAGGCTTACATGCTAAGGGGGTTCAGCGGATAGCGATGGAGGAGAGGAACTGGTATAAAGAAAGGTAGAGTAGAGTCTTTAGGGAGCGCTTGAAGCTTTGAAAACTAGGGGAGAGTCTTGTTGAGCAAGGCAGAGAGTTCCACAAGATGGTAGTCAGTCTGGAAAAGTTTTGTAAACGGGAGGAGAGTAGGAGGTCATGAGCAGAGCGAAGGGGACGGGAGGGAGAGTATCTGTAGACAAGGTCTGAGATATAGGGGGAGCAGTGCAGTTGAGGGCTTTGTATGTCAGAGTGAGAATGTTGTGTTTGATCCTAGAGGCAAGAGGAAGCCAGTGAAGGGATTGGCAGAGAGGTGCAGCAGATGAAGAGCGATGTGTAAGGAAGATAAGCCTGGCAGAGGCTTTCATCATGGATTGTAAAGGCGGCAGGTGGGGGCAGGTGGGGAGACCATAAAGGACAGAGTTGCAGTAATCGAGGCGGGAAAGGATGAGAGAGTGGATTAAAATCTTAGTTGTGTCTTGTGTAAGGAAGTGTCTAATTTTAGAGATGCTTTTAAGGTGGAAGCTGCAGGCTTTAGTCAAGGACTGAATGTGAGGAGTGAAAGAAAGATCTGAGTCAAATGTGACTCCGATACATCAGGCATGCGGGGTTGAGGTATTGATGGAGTTGTCGACAGTTATAGAGAGATTGGGTGTGGAGATTTTGGAAGAAGGGGGGGGAAATAAGGAGCTCAGTTTTGGAGGGATTTAGCTTGAGGTAGTGAGAGGACATCCAGCAAGAGATGTGAGAAAGACAGTTAGTGACACGGGTTAGCAAGGAAGGAGATAGGTCTGGTGCAGAGAAGTAGATTTGGGTGTTGTCAGCATACAAATGATATTGGAAACTGTGGGACTTTATTAGGAAACCTAGTGATGACTTGTAGATTGAGAAGAGAAGGGGACCGAGGACAGAGTCTTGCGGTACTCTGACAGAAAGTGGTGACGGGGCAGAGGAGACCCCAGAGAAGGCTACACTAAAGGTACGGTTTGACAGGTAGGAAGAGAGCTACGAGAGGGCTGTTTCACAGATGCCAAAGGATTGGAGGGTTTGGAGCAAAAGAGGGTGGTCAACAGTGTCAAAGGCTGCGGACAGATCAAGGAGGATAAGCAGAGAAAAGTGGCCTTTTGATTTCGCTGTAAGTAGTCGTTGGTAACCTTAACAATTGCTGTCTCTGTGGAGTGATGGGGACGAAATCAAGATTACAGTGGATCAAGAAGGGAGTTTGATGTAAGGAAATGGGATAGGCATGCATATACTAGTTTTTCAAGATGCTTTAAATAAGCACAGGTAATGGAGTCATCAGGCAGGCAAGATCTTATAGAGAAGTTCATTACAGAGCAATACAGAGAGCTGAAAGCAGGCCAAGGTCAGTAACATTTACAGGTACAGAATGTGTGTTTAGCTAGAGGTAAGATTTCAAAACTTCAGAAACTGTGCAAGAGACTACTAAGAAAATTCATAAACCCTAATGAATAGATTAGTGTGTTGGGGTCAACAAAGCAATATAATGTAAAAAGGTGTAAAATGTTGTCAAAGATCGGTAATGTGCTTGCAACTTTCATGTGTGATTAACTAAGCTGCAATATTTTTAAATATGTACTGAAAAAAAAATATTTTTTATCTACATTTATGTTTGGTTATAGGGAAATTAATCCCTATTTCTTTCGGGATTCATACAGAGCATATAATTTTTTTAAAAAATGTTTTCAATAACACTTCTATTATAAAATTTGCTTTATTCACATGGTATTTTTTTGTTGAAGAGATACCCAGATAGGTAGCGTGCACAGGTCTAGAGCCATACATGGCATGAAAACGTGCTGCTATCTAGTGCTCTTGCAAGTGTAAAACAGTCTTGCAAAAATGCTGCCATATAGTGCTATTGACAAAAACTGGAGATTGTGTGTCCCTTTAATATATTTTTCTTCATGGTTTTAAACAATTAATTTAAATAATGAATTATGAAATATTTATTTATGTATATATTTTATTTTGGTATTTACTGATATGAAACCCAAAAAATTTCTTTCATGATATAGACAGAGGATGTCATTTTAAACAACTTTCTTATGTTCTTCTATTATCAATTTGTTTTTGTTTTCTTGGTATCTTTTGTTGAAAGCAAGGACATAAGATCAGGAGCGTGCCCATTTGAAATCCATTTGCAAGAGCACTAGATGGCAGCATTATTTCCTGCCATGTACTGCTCCAGACACCTACCTAGGTACTATTCAACAACAAATACCATGGGAACAAAGCAAATTTGATAATAGAAGTAAATTGGAAACGTTTTAAAAAATTGTATGCTCTGTCTAAATTACAAAATATTTTTTTGTTGTTTCATATCTCTTTAAATATTCATATTTATAGGTAGCTATTTTATTAAATTTTTTAGTATCAACAAAATTCTTAATTACGCATATGGTTTTACATTTTTTTTTTTTAATTTGAAATTTTTAGCAAAGGTTTGCCAACATTTTACCCCTTTAATGATTGCATAAAACAAACTGAAAGCCATGAATTGTTTCAAGGTAAACTGTGTGCAAAATTATTGTCTTTCAGCGCCCAAAGACTTGTATATGAGCTAAAAACAGCCAGTCTAACCCAGCCATGGGCTTAGTGCACCCTCATTTTAGAACTCAAGCAAAGTTTGACATGAATTTCACTGTGCACCCCGATAGAAGTTATATGATGGATTTAGAGTGCCAATTGTTTGGAGATTATTGCTGGAGTGATAAAAAATATATTTGAACTATGTTAACGCATAATAGCCCTATCATACAGTATCTCACACAAGTGAGTACACCCCTTACATTTTTGTAAATATTTTATTATATCTTTTTCATGCGACGACACTGAAGAAATGACACTTTGATAGAATGTAAAAGTAGTGAGTGTACAGCCTGTATAACACTGTAAATTTGCTGTCCCCTCAAAATAACTCAACACACAGCCATTAATGTCTAAACCGTTGGCAACAAAAGTGAGTACACCCGTTAGTGGAAATGTCAAAATTGGGCCTAAAGTGTCAATATTTTGTGTGCCCACCATTATTTTCCAGCACTGCCTTAACCCTCTTGGGCATGGAGTTCACCAGAGTTTCACAGGTTGCCACTGCAGTCCTCTTCCATTCCTCCATGATGACATCACAGAGCTGGTGGATGTTAGAGACCTTGCACTCCCCCACCTTCTATTTGAGGATGCCCACAGATGCTCAATAGGGCTTAGGTCTGGAGACATGCTTGGCCAATCCATCACCTTTACCCTCAGCTTCTCTATCAAGGCAGTGGTCATCTTGGAGGTGTGTTTTGGGTTGGAATACTGCACTGCGGCCCAGTCTCCGAAGAAAGGGGATCATGCTCTGCTTCAGTATGTCACAGCACATGTTGGAATTCATGGTTCCCTCAATGAACTGTAGCTCCCCAGTGCCAGCAGCAATCATGCAGGCCAAGACCATGACACTCCCACCACCATGCTTGACTGTAGGCAAGACACACATGTCTTTGTACTCCTCACCTGGTTGCTGCCACACACACTTGATACCATCTGAACCAAATAAGTTTATATGGTCTCATCGGACCACAGTACATGGTTCCGTCTCATCGGACCACAGTACATGGTTCCAGTAATCCATGTCCTTAGTCTGCTTGTCTTCAGCAAACTGTCTGCAGGCTTTCTTGTGCATCATCTTTAGAAGAGGCTTCCTTCTGGATGACAGCCATGCAGACCAATATGATGCAGTGTGCGGCGTATGGTCTGAGCACTGACAGGCTGACCCCCACCCCTTCAACCCTGCAGCAATGCTGGCAGCACTCATACGTCTATTTCCCAAAGACAACCTTTGGATATAACACTGAGCATGTGCACTCAACTTCTTTGGTTGACCATTGCGAGGCCTGTTCTGAGTGGAACTTGTCCTGTGTAACCGCTGTATGGTCTTGCCCCCATTCTGCAGCTCAGTTTCAGGGTCTTGGCAAACTTCTTATAGCCTAGGTCATCTTTATGTAGAGCAACAATTCTTTTTTTCAGATCCTCAGAGAGTTCTTTGCCATGAGGTGCCATGTTGAATTTCCAGTGACCAGTATGAGAGAGTGTGAGAGCGATAACACCAAATTTAACACACCTGCTCCCCATTCACACCTGAAACCTTGTAACACTAATGAGTCACGTGATACCGGGGAGGGATAATGGCTAATTGGGCCCAATTTGGACATTTTTACTTAGGGGTGTACTCACTTTTGTTGCCAACGGTTTAGACATTAATGGCTGTGTGTTGAGTTATTTTGAGGGGACAGCAAATTTACACTTTTATAGAGGATGTACACTCACTACTTTACATTGTAGCAAAGTGTCATTTCTTCAGTGTTGTCACATGAAAAGATATAATAAAATATTTACAAAAATGTAAGGGGTGTACTCACTTTTGTGGGATACTGTATTTCTGCTCCTTTAATATAGGCCTATGTGTTTTTTATTAATCTCTAGAAAGTCTTAGACAAAAGGTAAACACATTGTATACAGTTATGTAACTATTAGAGTTGCATCCACCTTTAAAAACTTAACAAATAGTAGGTTGTACTATGCACCATGTACCTACGTGGCCCTCATTTAAGCATCTGCAACTTACATGTATAATATGCTACATTCGCTTCCAGTTTGGCTGCTTATCTCAGAGGTTTAAAAATACAGGGGCAGAGGTGGAACCAGACAAAATAGAGGGTTTGAAACTAAAATAGTCCTAAGTGATCAGTTTTCAGAGAATTTTATGCACTATGAAGAATTTCTGAGATATACTGTTAAAGAATACAAGTGACTTTATTAGTTCAAAGGTGAACATAGACATTACTTATGCAAGAGTTCCACAGACAAAAACTTGACAAAAGGCTGAAGACTGTAGTTCAAAGAAGCAGTAATAGAAAAGGATATTAGAAGGCTAGAATATAGAACTTACAGTTGGCCTTGACAGAGTCACATTCAGAAATACAGGAATACACAAGTGTTGGTGTAGACTGGAAACACAGCAGTTTCTTTCTAATGTATAGGCTTGAATAATACCCAAATTTCAGGTAGATTATGAGTTTGGCGTTACGGCTTTTAACGTTGAAAAATAGCAATTTCAGTGTAATGGCAATAATGCACTATTACGAGTCGTGTCTGTATAGCTATACCACAAGCATTTTAGCCTGTAACGCAACGTCCATTCCACACTCCAAAAAATTACGTTTTTTAGTGGATTTTCATAGCGCCGGTATTACAGGTGGTGCGGTCAGACTAAAATGCTTGTGTTACAGCCTATACCGACATGATCCATACCACCATCTGAGAGCAGTAGTTATGAGTTTTGTGTAACAAAAATGTTTCACAAAACTCATAACTAAACTGTTACAAAGTACACTAACACCCATAAGCTACCTATTAACCCTTAAACCGTTGCCCTCCTGCATTGTAAAACACTATATTAAATGTTTTAACCCCTAATCTGCCACCCACCCACGTCACATTTATTAAATAAATGTATTAACCCCTAATCCGCTGCTCCCAGACATCGTCAACACTATAATAAAGTTATTAACCCCTAAACCTCCGGCCTCCCACATCGCCGCCACTAAATAAACCTATTAACCCCTAAACCTCTATATTATATTAAATGTCGTGACAGGGTTCCCAGGAAGTAGCCATGATGCCTACATCCTGAGGAATGCTGGTGTGTGGAGATTGCTTGAGACAAATCAAATGCCTGAAGGACATCTCCTCTGTAAGTGTTTATGAATATTATGATGCCTTCACGTGTCCAATGTTTTGTCATTTTTCCGTTTCATGGCTTTATTATCCTTTATGTATGTTTCTAAGGGAGTGTAATTGTTTAAATAAATAAAATGTTAATCATTTAAAAAGATCAATAGTAACTATATCATAGTAAGACATGCATAAAATGATTTATGTCATACATTGTTTTATTGAAAGATATGTGTTTATCTTGCTTTATTGAAAGATATGTGCTTATATATTATATGCATTCATATTTCAGCTGATTCTGCATTGAAGGACACCATTGAAGGAGAACCAAATTGTTGGGCCTGCTGAATTAAGGTAAAATATATTTCTTTGTTGCAATTGTATGTCAGACATACAGTATTGAATGTGCCTTGCAAAATGCTCACTATAAGCTGTGTTTGTGAACATACATGTGTTGCTTGATATGCTTGTGTGTGCGTGTGTGTATATATATATATATATATATTTTATTTATATTCGCTAAAATTATAGGGGAGATAAAAATCTGAGATTAAAATCCTCCATGTCTCAAAAGTAAATCAATATAAATTTTTGCATAGAAAATTAGCACATCTAGGCAAGTTCCCCGCTTGCAATTCCCCATTAAAACTCCACATACATTGTTACCAATGCACCAGGGATCGCTGTGTTAAAACAGTATTTGAAGCAAAAAAACTGAGATTTTGCATATCTAATTTGCATATCTTACCCAGAATCCTCTGGTGCATTGGTAACAATGTATGTGGAGTTTTACTTGGGAATCACAAGCGGGGAACTTGCCTAGATGTGCTAATTTTCTATGCAAAAATGTATATATATATATATATATATATATATATAATATATATATATATATATAAATATATCTCTCTGTCACAGACATAACAATGTTGTACTGAGTGCCTTTAAAGGGACAGTCCAAATCCCAATCATTTATTATCAGTGCAGCTGTTATAAATCTATCTGCTTGAATATAAATATTTATATATGTAAAAAGGTTTAAACAGTGATAAGACCAAACCAGGAATGAATTAGCTCATTAGTATGTGATTTGTCTTCACATTATATGTTATAATCATATTTCTTGTATTAATACAGATATAATTTAGCACTTATCAAAACACGGGCTATAACAGAAAGACTCTTTGGTGTTCTAAAAATGTGCTTTCGCTGCCTGGATAGATGGGGGGGGGGGGGAATCTACAGTCCTGAGAAAGCAATACAAATCATTGTAGCATGATGCTGTCTACACAACATGGCACAGGAGCATGGGATGTTAAATTATTTAATTCCACCACCACAGCCCCCAGGTGAAATGTTTGAGCCTGATGTCATTAATCATCCCCAACCACTCAATGCCCATTTGGAGAGAACTGCAACTATTAAAGATTTCTTTTCAGGTACCTTTGTAGTGTTGTAATCAGACCTTTCAGTTATTTATTAATATGTTTTTTAATAATACACATGTGTTTTCTTTTAATGTTTTACAGATTGAAGATTGTCATTGTTACAGATTCTCAGAAATGGAATTCCACTCCCCTCCCTCTCACAGCCTCTCTCATCATCCCCATATTTACCACTACTTCCCTAAATAAATGTGTACTTTTATCAAATATAGTCATGATGAATGTTTCTTTATTTCCAGCTATGTACTAATCAATACATTCATCTTTAAAGGGACCTAAAATATTTCTTCTCTTATGATTTATGTATAACACAAAATTATCTAAAATCTCATTTTAATTCTATTCCAAATATTACTTTGTTCTTTTGGTATCATTTGTTTAAAGATCAGCAATGCACTCCTCACATGGGTGAGCCAATGAAAACCTTGATATATATGTTGCCAACAATAAACAGCTCCAAACTAGGTTTTATGCCGCTCCTGATCTTACCTAGATAAAACTATCATCAAAGGATACTAAGAAAATGAAGCAATATAAATAATATAATTATATTAGATTTGTTAGTAATATATATATTCTAGCAAAATAATGGAATCAAATATTTGTGTTTTGTCACTTTAAATTAATATTTAGTGTATTCACAATTAAACATTCAGGAATCAGATAAAGCATTCAATTCCATACAACTTATATATATATTCATTCCCTCATCCATTGATTATTGCAATCTACTCCTAAATGGCCTTCCAAAACACCGCCTCTCCTCCTCCAATCTATTATGAATGCTTTGGCTAGACTCATTCATCTAGGTCGACGATCTACATCAGCTGCTCTGCTCTGCCAGTCTCTACACTGGCTCCCCATACACTCCAGAATACAATTAAAATTATTAGCCCTAACCTACAAAGCACTCAACAGTCTAACTCCCAACTATATTTCCTCTCTCATCGTGAAATATTCCCCATCCCGTCCTCTTCGATCAACCTCTGACCTACGTCTCTACACTCACTCCTGTTATCTCTACGTCCCACTCCCGCCTCCAAGACTTTGCACGTGCTGCTCCTGTCCTCTGGAACTCTCTACCCCCTCCAATAGACTGTCTCCAACCTTGTATAGCTTCAGATGATCCTTGAAAACCCACCTATTCTGAGAGGCTTACGATCTCTCCTCCATCCCGCATCCGAACCAAACTAATACATGTACATGAACTGCCTGACTCACTGCTTCAAATACAACCGATGTAACAAGCTACCCCAACCTTATGTCTCTGCACCCTAAACCTATAGACTGTGAGCTCTCCGGAGCAGGGCCCCCTTCTTCCTGTGCTAGATTTGTTAAGTTTTGTTATGTTTTGTATTTTATCACAAATCTTTGTCATTGTATACCCCTATCATTGTACCCAGCGCTATGGAATTTGGCGGCACTATACAAATAAATGATAATAATAATAATAATAATAATAACTTACATATGTACTCATAATCAATTTAATTTTGTTATCTTTCTTATTTTAATTATGTGTTTAAGCTTAGGAGCATTCCATTTAATGTTCAGCACCTGTGTTGCACTTGCTGATTGTTGGCTACATTTAGACAAAAATCATCAAGTGCTCCCCATGTGCAGAATCAAAATGGGTAGATTTCTAAGCTTATATTCCTGCTTTACAAAATTACAGATGATAATGAAGTTAAATAGATAAGTACATTAATACTGCATGCTCTGATTCATGATTATCATTTGAATAGACTATCCCTTTACGAAACATGTCAAATCATCATTTTAAAGAGACAAATACATTTTTTTATATAATATAATCCTTAAAATAAACATAGATTATCAATATATACAATTCCCTGAGATTGCACACTTGAATGACATGGTTACCTGATAGAAAATAATATAGAAAAATAAGTCAAAAGAAATAATTTGTTTATCATGATGTGATTTTTTTTTATTACAGATTTGCCCTCATTCATATGTAATTTTCAATGTGTAAATCATTGAACATATTTATTCAATACAAAAACAATGATACATTAAAGTATAATGTGGCATAGGACTAATATTTATAAAATATATGTAATATCATGTCTGCTAAAGCAGAGAATACATTTGCAATATTTAGAATATTAACCAAAATACATAAGTACTAAATATTACATACTTCAAGAGTATTGTCTTTAACATGGAGTTATTGAAAACATTTAAAAGTGCTTTGTGCGTTGGTCCCAGAGAGAGTCTTTGTCTGTTCATATGATGTCAATTAAAATATATTAATTACTTCTATATCATGACAATCACATATATGTTGTGCATACATCAGTGCTTAAATATCATAGAGATGCATTTCTCTAATTAGTCTAAATATGTTATATTATTCTTGACAAAAAGGAGTGCATAAGATTAGTCATGATAGGTATAGGTTTCAGATATTACATTCCACACATGACTATAATCATGAATGCAAGGTATTTGTCCATATCAACAGTAATGAGTGTTTACTTTTCAACTCTTCTACAACTGGATAACCCTTATTAGCTTCATCTGAAGGAGCAAACAACATATGCTTGTGGAATATTAATCATAACATTTACACATGCCACGTTGACTAATGTTGGATAGCATATACTGTATTGACTTCAGACACGTAACCTCAAGTATTCTTAAATGGCATAATATTCTCGATAGTACACTTACATTTATTAACAATGTAAACCTGCATATTATTTGACATCATGTGAAATAAAAAAATAAAGCTTTTAATGTTTTGCAAATAAACAGCTAGTAAAGAAATATAGAACTATATTTTCAAATTCGGAAATGGAAATGGCGACGTCTGGGGAGGTGGAGTCTAGCAGACTCCAGATTTCAAGGGCGTGCTTGTGGATGGAGCGGGTGTTGAGGAGGATGCAGTTTAGGAAGTTGTGGCTATTTTTGGTGAGTTAGTTGGTTGGGTTGTTGTCCGGAGGGAGGGGAAGGAGCAGTTGCGGCAGGTGAAGGGTCCGAAGGTTTTGGTCAGGGATATGTGGTGGCAGGCAGACGATCTACCGGTGTTGAGCGCGTGGAGGGTGCTGGCGTCATAATGGCTGCGGTTTCTGGAGCCAAGGTTCATGGCATTGGGTGTGATCGGGGCGCGGATGGTGCTGACGGGCTTGCCTTTGTGTGCGCCTTTGGCGAGCACCATTAAATACAGCAGGAAGGTGGGCAGGCTAGTTATCTGGCAAGCTGGAGTGGGGTAGGTGCTAAAGAAAAACAAACAGAGAGCAACAAAAACACAGCAAAAATACAGAGGGAGAAAGGAGAGAAAGACTTACTTCAGTGGTGCAGCGAGCACCATTAAATACAGCAGGAAGGTGGGCGGGCTAGTTAGCTGGCAAGCTGGAGTGGGGTAGGTGATAAAGAAAAACAAGCAGAGGGCAACAAAAACAAATACAGAGGGAGAAAGGAGAGAAAAGATTAAACTTTCATGATTCAGACAGAGCATGCAATATTAGGCAACTTTCAAATTTACTTGTATTATATTTTCTTCCTTCTCTTGGTATCTTTATATAAAAAGCAATAATGTAAAGCTTAAGAGCCAGCCCATTTTTGGTTCAGAACCTGGTTGCTCTTGCTTATTGGGTGGCTAAATGTAGCCACCAATCACGATCGCTAGTCAGAGTTCTGAACCAAAAATGTGCCGGCTCCTTAGCTTACATTCCTACTTTTTCAAATAAAGATAGCAAGAGAACAAAGGAATATTGATAATAGGAGTAAATTAGAAAGTTGCTTAAAATTGCTTCTCTATCTGTATCATGAAAGAAAAATATGGGTTTACTATCCTTTTAAGTTAATGTTCAAATCAGACTTTTCACCATGTAAAACATTACTTGTCCTCAACCTACCTAGGTATATTTTCCACTGATGTTTGAAAACAATTTATTAATAACCATATGTAAAATAGGAACATTCTTTATTCTACACATGTGCATGATTACATTGATATTTCAAGCACAAATCCTATGTATATTTCTGATGTTAACATATATTTATTACAAATAAAATATTTATTACATATGATATTTAATATTTACCTTCATGGCCCTCTTTAGCTGGCACTGATGTGTCCATTGTCCCTTTGCATCCCAGGACAGCTTCACCAGAGATGACATTAGACAGCATCTCCTCCCATGACTTCAGATGAATCCACTTACTAGGACCACCACCTGTCCCACGTACATTTTTAGCTTGATGTGCCATCTTTGCCTTGGTTTCCCTCCTGCAGTCGTGGTAGCAATGTGTCCTAAGCAGCTGACTGCCACTCGTATCTCCTCCCACAACTTATTTCGTACGCTCGCCCTCAGGTTAGGCCTCAACCAGAGCCTCCTTCTTCTCCTCTGAGTACCTCTCCTCTCTTAGACTGCCCTTCACAACTGAAGGGCCAGCAGACACAGAGTCTCTCCTGTGACTGGGGACCAGCCCTCTCTCCCTCCTCTGTCCCTGCAGACTGTGACAGACTACCACCAGCCCCACCCCCACTTGCCACAGTCTGCCCACTCTCCCTTTTCTTTGTGCGCCTACTTGAGGCTGACTCCTCCTCTCTCCTTCCACCTCCACTCTTCCACCCTCTCTCCTTCCCTCCTCTGCCAGGGTTTGAGGAAGGACAAATCCACCACCCAAACCTCAGCCCCTAGAACTTCCCATAATACTCCCTATTTCCCCGCTCCCCCTCCCTCTGCCCCCCTCTCCACTGCCCTCACCCTAGCCACCCCCTTCCCAACTCCACTAAGCTTATCCATCCCTTTCTCCTTCCTCTCTAACTCTAACCTAACACAAAAGTCCCAAGCTTACCTACCTACACTAATTCACCTAACTAAAACCTAAATTAAATATCCCCAAAACTAACTACCTAACCTATCTAGACCCTAACTATCTCTAATCATATCCCTTCAAAAAAATGTGGGGGTGAAATTAAACAAAGGGATGTAAATTAAAAAAGGATGGGCTAAATAGTAAATTAATTTTTTTTTTTATAAAATATATGAGATTAGAAAAAAAAAAGAAAAGAAAAAAAAAGGGATGTAAATCAAAAAAGGGATGGGCGAAATGTATGAATGAATAAAAGGAAAATAAAGTTATGTAGTGGTTAAGGGAAAGGTAGTTAAAGGGGAGATGGGAAGTGGGATAGGGGTTAATGAAAGGGGTAATACAGGAAGATTGGGATATGGGGGGTTAATGAAATGAAAAATAAATGTGAATGTGTTTGTATCAAATAAAAGTGTGTGTGTGTGTGTGTGTTTGTGTGTATAAACTAATGTGTGCTAATTAACTAATGCATGGATGTGTGTGTGTGTGTTCCTAATATTATATGAGGCCTACAATAAGAATATATGAAAATAAAATATCAAACTCTCCACTTACTCTCAAACAACTCTCAAAACCTCCAAACTCCTACCCGCGCAACTAGCTCCCGTATCTTTCTCTCTAGAGGCGAACACAGGTAAAGAGCGCAGGCGCAAACCATTATTCTTATAGACAGAGGCCGGGTTACCATGGCAATGCACTTGTTTTGGTGCGCTTTTCCTCGAATCTGACATCAGTTGGCAGCGCAAACTTACGTACAGTCAAAAAGAGCGACTGTGTGCAACACGCTATAGTTTTGAATGGAAATCTGGTACTAAAATGGAGCTGTAAATTACTTTTAGCTGTCGGCCGCTTTGGTAGATTACGGCTCCATTTTTAAAGGCTCAATGGAAGCGAGCTCTAAGTTGGGAAGCTTACATCTGGCTGGACTACAGGAGTATGCAGTATCTTGTATAGATTGGAACAGATAACAAAAAGTGCTGAAAAAAAATCTAATTTTAAACAAGGTAATGCAAACAACAGCGTAGACACAGAGACAGTGACAAATTGTACTAAATGCCACTGGTAGGAACTGTCTTTTATAGTCAGTTAATTACACCTGGCACACCTGAGTAAGCAGGTGTGTAGGAAGCAACCAAGTTAACAAAGGCAGTTCCCAGATAGAGAAGATTAAAATAGATAAAGCCTTCTAGTGGCTCATGGTAAAGGTATGGGACTGTTAGCATAACCAGGTTGAAGTCCATTCAAGTCACAGCTGTCACAGTATTTCAAACTTGATTACAAGCTATTCTACTTTTATAGAACCCAAATATTTTGCACCGAAATGCCCAATTGTAGGTGACAATAAAATAGGAGCTACCAGAGTAAGAGTTATGACAAAAAAATAGATATCACACAGGCACTTAACCAACAATAATTTTCGAGGCATTTTACCATAATAACACATGTCAATTAGAAAGCAGTGATGCATAATATATGAGCCATGAACCTCTCCAGGGAATGATGCATAAACATTCTGTATGTGCATGGAATGATAACAGATTGCATAGTAATGGAATTAAAATGTTTGTTGTTCATAAGAAGTGCCTTGTGGTCGCGCCATCCCTCCAGGGTAGAGGCATGGGAAATTAACCTCTATTGTTGTGCACTCAGGGATGTAACAAACAGCTCAGTGCTTCACAAACATTGCAATGAGCCATTGCATTGACAAGGCTCTCAAGCAAATTAAAACTGCCTGAGTCCATAAAGTAAATGCAACTCAAAGTTCATGCCATGCATGAATAGCCTGAGACAGTAGCTCCAAATCATTCTTGATTTGTTCAAAGAAAGCAATCCTTAAAATATTTCCACAACACTCAATCCCTGTATGAAAACCCTCTGATTGAGTATGGGATGGACTCTGAACCTTATTGGTCTTATGTGTGTCTGGGTTGTAAGGATGCATTTGCATTTTGTGATCAACAACAATCACAGGCTCTCCATAGCCTCTCTCAACACCAAAGACTTGACCAACTAGTTGGATCCCTCTCATTCTCCTCAACTGTAATAAAATATATAATATTATTTACATTATTATAATTATATTTTATTTATTTGCATGTTTAATATTTTTTAAAAATCTTTTTTTTCTGCTTTATTTCATAATATCAGGAATGCTTACCCAAAGAAAAGGCACCAATCACAAAAAGAATATATGTGTTTGTTTCAGTTACAACTGACCATGCACAACACATTATTCTAGGGGAAAAAAGAGCATGAATAGCCATGATTGTATTAGTTAACGTATTTGTTAAAATTAAAACTAAATGTTTATTTGACAAAATGTGCATTGAATAGAATGGATTATCAATGTCAAACTGTCTTCATGGAAAGTACTGAGCGACTTTATGCTGTTCAAATTCCCTGGAAAACCCTTTTATAGATATATTCTAATAGATGAGAATTAGTTTGAATTATAATCATCCCTAAACATAGTAGAACTTTACTCTTTAAGTCACAGCAAGAGCTCCCAACCATTCCGCATATCGTGTGATTGTTACGGATCGGACGTTTTATCCTGCTATCCCACCTGCAGCTTTCACTTTCTTAGAAACTGCACTGTTTCCAAAGTGTTAATCAGGGCCCATCTTGACCCTGTCTATCACCTGACCTAAATCTGCCTACAATCTATCAAACCCTGCATACCAAATACCTGTCAGCACGTTACTGTCGATCATGGCTTCTCCCACTGAACACCCACAACTAAGCCCACAAGTCTCTCACACTAAAGTGTAAAAAGTATAGTATTTAGTGGTATGTAAACCATATATTTGTTAAATGTGATGTTATAATTCACCACATAGTTGCTATTTTCATTATATTTGGCAAATACATTTGGTAAATAAATAAATATTTTTGTTGTAAACAACAATGTATAAATTGTCCGGGTTTGTTTTTGTACCATACCTGTAAAAAAACAAAAAGTAATATATATATACACACACACATATATATATTTATAGATCTGCATGGTACTGAAAGCTAAACAACCAAATAAAATCAATTATTTGATTAAAGTTGTTTTTTTATTGGCTGTTCCCTAAGGTAACTTTTAAACCCTTGCAGAAAGAAACGTTTGATGTATATTAGCTAAGCTACATTTGATTATGTTCTAAATTTGCAAGAATAAAAGTTACACCATTTTTTTCTGGATCAAAAACATTAACCTATGATGGTTTCCAGAGCCGTGGTAAAATAGCTGGAACACACTCGCAGCCTGCCTGCACCTGTTACTTTTGAAATGTGAGCTAAGCTCATTTTATTTCTCAGTAGTTATTTTTTTTTTTAATCCTAGAATAGCTTGAAATGATTCCTGGCATGGCATGAGACACACTATTGCTCTATTTTATTTTATTTTTAAATAAAAAATGTGTGTATTGCAATGTGTGAAAACATAGTAGAACAGTGAATGTGATATTCAAATGAGTTTTATTTAAACATTAAATTTAATCTATGCATATAGAAATTCAAATAAATTAAACTTAATTATTTATTAAAATGAATATTTGTTGTATAATGTTTTCTATCAGTGGACTTCCAAAATACACTGGATAAAAAAACAATTTTAAAAAAGAAAGGAAACAAGGATGTTTGAGAAAGAAAGAAAGGTCACCATAATAAATGTTTCACTCATGCTAAAGCAGACAGAAGCCTCAGCACATAGACACCAGATATGTTGTAAAATAAATATAGCAAGTAAAGCTTATATCAGTGTGTGATTTGCAAAAGAGGCATTTTCCAGAAATATACTAATGTAATTAACAAAAATAAAATGTTCTCTGTAATGGAAATATGATTTAGATTATTAATATATTTTTAATGTTCATACCTACCTTTCAAATAAGACCTTGAATCTATTAATTTCACAATTAAATCTAAAATTTGTGTAGTTTTTGTTGCCTCTATTCTAAATTATGACATTGTCATCTATCTAATCTATCTATCTATCTATCTATCTATCTATCCAACTATCTATCTATCTAGTTATCAATTTATCTATCAGTATATCTATTTTCTATCTGTCTTGCTATCTGTCCATATACTTTTGATCTGATTTAAATCTCTTTTGCGTTATTATCTGTATGTCTGTCCATCCATCCTTCCATTTGCTCTTCTTTCTGTTTGTCTGTCTATCTATCTGTCTATCTATCTGTCTGTCTAAATCTATTTTGCATTGTTATTATTAGCTGTCTGTCTGCTTATCCATCCTTCCTTCCGTCCCTCTATCTATTTGATTTGATTTAACCTTTTAAAGTCACTATGTTGTTTTATTTCGTCCAAACTGTGCTGGGCTTTAGCGCCGTTAGGACAGAATAAAATGTCCTAGCCGTTTGGCTGTCCTGAAGCCAACAACGCTTCCTAGCATCATAGGAACGCCCCCCTGACAGATCCTATAACTGAAATCTTGCGATCGCGTGCACGATCGCATGTTTTTAATTTGTCTACATCGGAACGTTGTTCCGTTGTAGACAAGTTGACCCTGTCATGAAAGGGTTAAATAAATGTTACATTGCTATTGTTATCTATTGATCAATCTAAATATTTTTGATAATTCTCTGTTGCAGATTAAATTATGAATGTTGTCCTTTTCTTTAATTTATTAAGGCATTGGGACTTTGGAACTCAGTGATCTTATAAAAAAATATTATTTACTCCCACTGCAGTACAATCCTGAACTAACATTTAACATTATATATAATTATCATTAAAGCTATTATCCTGAAACCAAGAAAAAAAGGAATGAACACTAATTACCTAATGCATTAAGAACCTTTATTTTCTAAAGAACACTCCTTAATATTCTTGGAAGCCATATCATATAGTCATGCAACAGCTTCAGATTACTCTAACATAAAGCCATGCACATGCTTTGGTCTGAATAAACACAGCTGCTGTTTTCCAAGAAATATGGTAGAGAACAGCAAGAAAAGGCACAATTAGTGTCACAGAAATATGTGTGCATTTTATTTGTATTTCTTGCCAACTCTGATTTTAAAAGGTTACAAAGTATATATTAACACTTTAAAGATAGTACTAAAATCTATTACCAAAGATCCTAGATTTATTAACTTGTATAATAGGTGAGAAAATCAAATATTGTACAAATTCCAAATCAACAAAACATAATGTATTTTCCCTTTTATGTTTTTTTTATTTTTAATGCAGTGATATAAAGTTATATCGTATTAAAAGAAGCATTTCTAGGAATACTTTGTAAATAAATATTCCTTGGAAAGTGATATGGCTTAAAATGACACAAAATATATGTTTTTAATATGCATAGAACATATCAGAAATAAACACTACACATCACAAACTATAAGCATACTAAATCCATAGTTTAAATGCATTTAAAAGTGTTATTTTGTTAGTTGGTTTTGTCTTGACCTTTAGTAGGTTTACCTTATCTCTGCTGTGATAACAGATGACTGTTTGGTTACAATGAATATTCAATCATCAGTTGTTCACTGGATGAGAATGACTTATATAGCTTTATTGGTGTCAGGTAGAAACTTCCTCAAGCAAAAACACAAGAAAATAAATAAGGGACTTATTCCTTTAAAGAGTTGTTTAAAATCGCAATGCTCTATCTGAATCATGAATAAACATTTTGAGTTTCATATTCCTTTAAGAGTTTCTGAAAAAAGAAATAAAATACATGGGTTTTGACAACAACAAAAAATCACGCCTGAAATGCACGTTTGCTAATTTTGGGCAACACACAGGACATTAAAAGCTAAATACATTTGATAAGGATAGTATTGAGGTTATTTCCTGCCTACCTCTAGTCATGGGTGTTGTCATGTTGAAATCTAGCTTTTGCTGCATTCCAGTGCTGACATGTTTGCACATGTGCAGCAAATTTCTTTCAGATACTTGCAGTGAAACCTAAGTTCCAAAATGGTGGCACACATAATGTATTTAGTGATTAATGCCCCTTTAAATCGCTTCTTTTTCTTAGTAAATGGGGAATTTAAAATCTGGAAGTAGAATAGCTTTGCTACTAAATGGGCAATTAAAAAGATTTTAGATTAATTGTAGCAGGGGCGTATTTTGGAATAGGCAAGCAAGGCACTTGTCTAGGGTAGCAGATTGGAGGGATGGCAGCACTTTTTGAGTCCCTGTTGGGAACAGCTGGTGACTTGCTCACAGTGGTCTCTGGGAGAGTAAGTTGCACACTGCAAATGTGGGTGACGGGTTCTTGGTGGCCTTTTTTTGGCTGCTCGATGGCCCTGCGTATTCCTCCACACTCTCTTGACATCACACTATCCACCACTAAGTCCTCACAAAAACAAACTGGAGTAGCTCAGCCTCATTACACAGTTTTAATTAAGGCGCATGTCTAATATTTTTGTATCATACCTTCCTGCACTCTGTCTGGCTCTGTAAAATATTGCTGCTGGTTATTTCTGTAAGAAGCTTACATCTACTTACTTTAGAGTTATATAATGGGAGATTTTTCCCAAGGAGTTTACATTCTAAGGGGCTATAATAAGCACAGCGTGTTTACACTGTTTTTAATGTGCTCTTGAGAAAGGCTATATAATAGCTGAAACGCGTTGAGCTTTGTTCGAATAAACCTTTGAAGCTGTACCTGATTGATGTCCTGCTGATGATTCAACAACAAATGCTTATTTTTACTTGAATCCTGTAAGAACAGCAGGATATTTCTGACCAGCAGAGGACGTGGACAGCTTTTATTCCTTGAGTGACACAGCGCTGCCAACTTTGCTACATATCTATTATACATTGTTTGGGAGAACCGGGCTGGCAGCAATCACCTAAAAGGAAGTGTGCTAACACTGTTTGATACTTAACCATTCTCTATAACAGGTAAAATAAGAGACTGCCTATGGAGCTTACAGTTTAGAGATTACTTTGAACCATTATTTTATTTAGCTCTTGCCTTAAATTTTATTGGTTTTCAGCACTTAGTAATGTGTTTGGGGAAGTATTGTTTCAAGAAATCTGTGTTTGGGCCTGAGCAAAAAATATTATGGCTAAAAAAATATCTAAACCCGGGAGGTGTCAGCAGAATTTTGAGTGCCTAGGGCAGCACAAAAAGCTAAATATGCCATTGAACTGTAGGTTTGTGTTAAAAATAATAATATAAAAAATGCATACTCCTTTTTAAGTTAAATGGAATTTTTGGTTTCAATTATGTTGCATATTGTTCCTAACATTGATGATACCGTGAGTTCAATCACTTGTAGCTTGTGTATCCAAACTTTCAGAAATACAGTGCATTTTGTGATTTTTTGTAAAATGATTTTTGTCCTTATATATTAATAAATTGTACCCCTTCATGCTATACCTCATATTATGCTTCAAGTATATTTTTACATCTTTGTAACACAAATGATAAAGCAGCCTTGAATGATATACGTACCCATGACTGTCCATTAATTTGGATTCTTTTTAAAGCAGGTCATTTGGTTTATTTCACATCTTAGAATGGTTTTGTCAGTATACTGAGCTCAAAACATGGTTATACTGAAAAAAAAAATATGTACAATATATTCTTTGTATAGATGTGTTTCAAGAAATCAGCAGTTTCTTTTCTTTAACATATAAAATGCCAGAGGAAATGTGGGTGTGCTCATACACCCACTCAAAGCAGACGTTATGCATTTTCCTTTAGGATAATTCTTGTTCAGTGTTTTTATATTTCAGAAAACATCAGTTGGTGTCAATCTTATCCTAATCCTAGAATCTGATAGAATATTAGTATTATTAGTGAGAGAAATAAAAACAAGAGTTCAGGGTTATCGTCCACGGCACAATATTATGTCATGTAACTTAACACATTCAGTAAAGAATCTAAGGGTGAGTCTTCTTGTGTAAATGTGATGTTTTGTATGTGGGTGTTTAAAATCAAATTGCCTTACAGACAACATATTTTTTCCCAGTTACAAGAAGCTTCCAGCTAGCAATATGGCACATTTTCTGCTAACATTTGTTGAGTTCTCTGTATCCTACTTATCACATTCTTAATAGAAATGATTCTAATTAACAAACTGTAAATCATTTCCGTTGAGAAGTGGCGTCAAGCTGACTTTTTATTCTGCAGGAAATGAATAGTGTGGAAAAAAAGTTATGCCTTAAATACAATTCTAATTCTTTGAAATTGTATTTTAATGTTATTGTGCATCTATATAATAGATGCGTATAAACAATTTTAATTTCATTAGTATGTTTTTCTTTACGTAGAAACTATTTTATTGTGCTATTTAGTAGATTCCTTAACTATGAATTGTCTTCACAATGAGAACAGTATCATCTTGGTATTGTTTTACCACTTGACTAATGTAACCTGACTGGGTGTAACCTTTGGATACAGTGTCTAATAATAAAAAATACGACCGCACAGTGCTGTTTTACTTTTAAGTCCTTAGAAATTTGACAGTGTCACCTAAGCATGAACTGGTCATTGGACAAAATGAGCAAATGTCAGATGGGTTTCCTAGCAACTTGTAGTCAAATAGACTGACTACAACTGAAAAAAAAAGCTGGCCACAGTCTTTTCTGCTCTCATAACATTTGTAAAGTAAATAAACTTAATTTCAAATAAATAAAAATTGTAGTAAAAAAAATGTATCTTACATTTTGGAAAATGTATTAAGCATGTCTCTTTAAACTACTAAGCAAGCAGTGACAGCTTTATTTGATCACTGTCTTTGCTGTTATTTATGACTGCACATCCATGCTTATATGCACAATGAAACAGTCCATACCTACATTCATCTTAGGAGAACAAATAGAGCCCTTCTTGTCTTTCACGGGAAATGTGACTGCAAATTTATATCTATGAAATACTGTAGAAGCTAAGATAGCAGCTTTATAAAAGCCCTTCTACCACACAGTCATGGCAATGGGAATGCCCCTCTGCAATTGCGAGATAACATTACCAAGTAACACTGTTCCATGGTAATGCATTTTTGGTCTCCCCTCATTCTACTCCCAGGCCATGACAACTATATAAACATGGAAGAGACTAGGGGGCTGATTTATCAAGCTCCGTATGGAGTTTGATGCCCCTGTTTCTGCGTGAGCCTTCAGGCTCGCCGGAAACAGAAATTATGAAGCAGTGGTCTAAAGACCGCTGCTCCATAACTTGTCCACCTGCTCTGAGGCAGCGGACAGAAATTAACCCGATCCTATACGATCGGGTTGATTGATACCCCCTGCTAGTGGCCTATTGGCCGCAAATCTGCAGGGGGCGGCATTGCACCAGCAGTTTACAAGAACTTCTGGTGCAATGATAAATGCTGACAGCGTATGCTGTCGGCATTTATCTATATGCAGCAGACATGATCCGCTATATTGTATCATGTCTGCTCGCACTTTGATAAATCTACCACAGTGAAGAATAAATGTAAGTCAACCTGAATGTATAACGTGTACTGAATGATGATTTACAGAAAATAAGTTAAGAGGCCAAATGAGGCAAAATGAGCTGTACACATGACACTACAATCCCTGCTCTGCTTAACTACTTTAATGTGCATGGAAAGAACAGGCTGTCATGCAATATGCTGCCTGTGATCAGCGATTCCCCTTCATGACAAGAATGGGCCATCATAGGATCACAGGACCCGATCGTCAATTCCCATGGTTGGTAACACCGTGGGCGGTACTCCCAGAGATACATGTGAGTGCCGTGATGTCACCACGAAAGTGCGGGGTAACATCACAGAGGGGGCGGGACTGCATTATGTCATTTAGGTAAGGGAGCTGGATGGGGTTGTTGCTGTTCAAACGCCTCAATCTCAACTCCCTTACTAGCCACGGACCCCCGAGACCCATCATTTGAAAAAGAATCTTAGAAATCCACACCAAATCAGATGTTAAAAAAAAACATCAATACACTGGGATTTGATTTAGAACGGGACCTTATTTGCTCAATAAAACAAGAAACACAGTTTATTTTCTAGAAGATAAGTTCCTCCTTTATAAAATATATATATTTTTTTGTCTGTATAGCCAGGCGATCACTGTGGTAAATGCCTTGATTTCTGCACTGTACAATGGGGCCTCTCTAATCTATATTATAACCCCCAAAAGCCTGTATGGTCCCCTATTTCACATGTAACTACCCTTGATGACTATTTAGTACGGTGATTACAGTAACTACAGATTGGCTGAGCACTGGGGTGTGAAAATGGCTGAGCAGTGAAAGGGTTAGAAGCTCCCTAGAGTAGTATTTCATTGTCATAAGGGAATCAATGTTTAAAAGAATCTTTCATGCAAAAATATGAGCCATTTTGCACATGCTCACACACAATCTTTTCCTTCAGTGGAAATCACCTAAACACTAGTAATCCAGGTTTTCTGTAGAATAATATACAGAGGGGCAATACAGTGATCTATTGTTTATAAGTTTCTGAAAGAATTAACCTCTTTTATCTCCTCTGTGCTTTATAATTCTGTCTACCATTGTATTTTTTTGTCATTACAACTAGCTGATAATAATTTCATGCAACTATTTATCTTGGTATCCCTTGTTAAAAAAGAATATGCCCATATCCTACACTAGTGGGAGCTAGCTGCTGATTGGTGCCTGCACACATTTGTCTCTTGTAATTGGGTAACTAGATGCGTTCAACTAGCGGCGAGTAGTGCAATGCTGTTCATTCAGCAAAGGATTACAAGAGAATGAAGCACATTTGATATTATAATCAAATTGGAAAGTTGTTTAAAATTATATGTTCTATCCAAATCATGAAAGAATATTTTGTGGTTTTCTATCTCTTTAAAATGAAATACAAATCTGATTTTCCAGAAAGGTGGATAAACCCATTTTGATATTTGCATCCAAGTGATTAAGGTCTAAAAAACATATATAGTGGTAAATGGTAGTTTATATCTTCTATCATTTAAATTTATGTTTACATATTAATTATAATAAGAAAGAGTTATATGAAAAATAATAGTCAATGTAAATACTGTTAGACAGGGGCCAACAATAAAATGAACAGAAAACAGTTTTAGAAAAAAATGAATTAGAACTGCCCTAACTTTTTCTCCCCATAGACTTTAACGAAGAGCAAAGAAGAAGAAAAAAATAACCTTTTTTGCTTGCTCGCTAACCCGACAGGAGTTATTAATATTTATTCCAATGTTCTTCACATACAGAAAATGTTTATTTTTATTTTAAATAGATACTTCTATATATATCTCAGCAGTCCGGTGTCATTTGAAATTATGTGTAGTCTGCAAATTTGATATACAGCTGATCCTGAATCAAGCACTTATTTTATTTTTATCAGAATTAACTAGCTAATATAACTCTTGTCAGGTTAGCTCACATGAAGAATTATTGTACTCCTGTCGGATTTGCCCATATAAACCCGACAGGAGTAAACTAATTCTTCATGTGCGCTAACCCAACATGAGTTATATTAAGGTGCATTATGTATTTAAATATATATATAATATATTTAAATATAAAATAGGGAAAAATATAATAATTAATGTAAATAATTATTAAAGATGTACTAAAAATAATAAATAATCCATAGAATATATATTAACTAATTCTTCATGTGTGGTAACCCGACACCATGTTACACTTAAAGCGCACAACCAGAAGAACATTAGACATATTTTAAGTTCCAATGTTCTTAACATACAAAAAAATATATTTATATAAATATATATATCTGATAATGTTCATGTAAATATATATCTATACCTAGTTATCTATAGGGGAAAAAAATATCCTGAATGTGAAATATTTATAGTAAATTACACAGTAAAACATTATTAAATATTATTATAGAATTATTTAGTTACACACAGACATATATATATAAATATTATATATAAATATATATATATATATTATAGTCCTTTGCAGTCAAATACATGGCCATATAACATATACCTTTGAACCCTTATTAGAAAGTATTAATATGACTGCTTTTTATCAGATAATGTATATGAGTGTAACAGTTTATTTTAATGTATTATGTTGTGTATGATGCAACTTTTATTTTATGCCTAACCCTTTATGCAAGGTCTTTCAGTTGTGCTAAACTGACGTGAGTAAATTTGAACGTGTTTACTTTCAACTTGTAATACGCACAAATGTTAGCGCATCACTTGTAATCTTGTGAACTGAGAATCCAATTTTCTTCACATTAAATATATATTTAAATATATATTTAAATATATATATATATATATATATATATATATATTATATATATATATATATATATATTAAAACTCACAAGAATCTGAGAGGGGTTGGGAACTCCGAATCCCTACATAGCAAGATCATGTTTAGAGAAATGGTAGAGAAATGAGTTTTGACCCCAAAAAACTTTAAGACATAGGTAGACATGTGTGCCAAGCAGGTCATTCCTGTATACAGTTCTAAACTGATTTATTGGTAAGCATGAGCTTCATTTTATCACACCTCCATGCAAAACTGTATCTATTAGGGCTGGTAGCAATAACAAAATTGGGCCATATGAGGCTGCAGGTCTGTAGGTCTTTCTAACTAATGCTGATGCAAACACTTTTTAAGTGGTAGATTATAGTGACATCAAAGAATTTGCCTTTTCATAAGTCAATGTGATCATAAAAATTATTAAAAGAATAAAGTTTGTACTTATGCTGACCATTTTCTTAGTAACTTCAGAAACAATGGAGTGATCTACAATATCAAAGATGTAGAACTGCTTGTATGTTCCTAGATTTTTGGGAGAATGAAAGAACCATGATATTCTCAATAGACTCCACCATAAACAGAATTGAAGGGGTTCTTTGAAAAATACCTATCTGGATGAAAAATCAGATAAGATGGAACCCAAAAGAGTACCCAGAAGAGAAATGTGAAATATTGAGTACAAAGCCACTATCATGGTACTATTAAATATTCACTATACACTGAAAAAATAAAGCAACAAAATCCAGAAGCACAGTCAACAAAATGCTCTCTTTCACCATGAACCTTAAAATAGTGAAAAAAAAAACCTTTAAAAATAATAAAAGTGATAATTGAATAATTTGCTAAACATGCACTGTATGCCTTATATACAGAGGTATTCATATTGTTTACCAGTTTTTCAGGATGGATTCAGATTACAGAGGATTAATCTCACACATGTAAATGATGATTTCACACTGCACAAAGGGTTCATCAAAATAACTGCAATAACCTTAAAGGGGACATTAAACCACTTTGAGAAGGTAATATAAAATGATAAATTGTATATAATAAAACAACTCTGCAATATACTTTCATTATTTATTTGTCCTCTTTGCCTGTAATTCCATTCTGAAATTGTGAGTTTTTCAGTTCCTGTTAGAAATGGAAGTGCAGAACACTGTTAAATCCAGCACAACCATTGGCTGCACACTCTAGTGACCTATTTATAACTGACCCTAATTGGCCCACAGCAGAGAAGGTAACACAAGTTACAACATGGCAGATCCCAGTGTTTTATAGACACTAAAGTTTACACTTATTTCTCACTTTTTTAACAACTAAAGAAACTTAAAAAATACATCTACATGTTAGTCATGGACTAATCTTTTCTTTGAATGCATCAGTCTATCTAGCATATATTTAGTGTTTTAATGTCCCTTTTAAGAGTCGTGAAAGGGCCATTATATGTCAGTTTTGGTTGGTTCCTTGATAACAAGATAACTCATTTGAGGCTGCATTGTTATAACTATAAAAGAAAACAACATATTTTCCATATCAACTGAAATGGAAACCTTGTTATAAGGACCAAGATATGGGAAAGATTGTGATGACCCCAATATCCTTTAATTGCAGTATAATACAATGTATATTACTGTTGCAGAAAATTTGTAAGAAATTTAGCTAAATAAATGTTTTGTGCAGTCATCGAATACTTGATGAAACAAAAATGGCACAAACAGAAATTTTATCATGATATGGTCATACAGGAGTTAATAAGGTGGTTTAAAATGTTTAAGCTGGGAAAATAATTATATGAAGACATCTCTCAATCAAGTTGCCAACAACTTGCCACTAAATAAGATAAAGAAACTTCATGATATATTGAGGGGGGAAGCTGGAGATTGACAAAATGCAAAATAGCTAAATCCAGAGGGGTGTAATATGTCACAGTGCAGTAAATTTTAATGAATGCTTTGAACATGAGAAAAGTGTCAGCACAATGGGTTTCCCCAAATGTGGCTGCAGACCGAGAAGAGACAGAGGTTGGTGTTTTCACAAGAAAGTCTCTCAAGAATTCTAAAGAATCTGAAAAATATCCATTGTAATGTGTCACTATGGATGAAGTTGTGGATACATCTCTTTGATCCTGAGACAAAAGTACAATCCAAGCATTGAAGAACACAGCTCCCCCTCTCCATGGAAATTTCTTGCCCAAGCAAATGCTGGCAAGGTTATGACATTTGTGTTTTGAGTTGCAGAGGGAATTTTATTGATTGGACTTACAGCATACAACATAGTGATAACATAACAGAATACTAACAGATTACATATATTCCATTTTGATTGAAAAAACATGCAAAGCAATAATTGAGAAGAGTAGTGGGCAAATAGAGTCATAAAGTAATGTTCCACCAAGATAATGCTCCTGTGGCATGACTGCCATTGCTAAAGTTTAATTTGGCTTGCTGAATCACCCCATTGTATTCACCATACCTTGCCAATAAGTGACTATTGTAGCTCCCATTTTTGAAGGACCCGCTTATATTAATGAGTCATAGCAATGATGAAGTGATGATAGCTATTTATGAGTGACTGACACTCAAGATCAATTCTTTTATAATTTTTTGTGAGTAAAGCATAAAAGTATTCTAAGATAATTTACAGAGATGCATTGAATTACAGGGGGGTTTGCACCGAAGAAATAAAGTTGCTACCCTTGGTTACTTAGTTTGCTCATGCTGTCTACATCAGACTGTAGGATGCACTGGCATACAGCGGGCACAGATAGAGATTCTAGGTGGCCAGAGTGATAAGGAATTATATCAACTCTACTAAGTAGCATAATAAACCCAAAATTATCTATTAACTTACATAATACTGTGTTCAAATTTACCAGATATTCGTATTTCCCAAAATAGAGGGCTTGTAAAATGCTCTATTGCTATGATCCCCATAGTGTTAAATAATGTTCTATTTTTCCTCACAACATTATTAGTATGCAGTGTTTTCATTCCAGCTAATCATTGTCAGTAGTAAAGTTCCAGTATTACAAAAATTGCATATTTTCATTGTATGATATTCTTACATTGAATAATGTGCTCTAAATCACATGTGATCATTGTGTGAGATATTCATCATCAGATAGCTATATGCTCTTCAAATAATACTACTAGAATAATATATCAAACAATTAACATGCACTTTGTATATTCATTTTCCAATTAATTATTAGCTCATGAGTTATTTTTTTATGTTTTTATTTATTCTCTTTCTCACCCAGCCTTTAAGCTTTAATATAGAAATAGAAAGCAAAAGAGAAAATGACACAATATACACCTTGTTCTCTTATCAGTTCATACTTTTTGTTTTTGTAATACAGATTGTATTGTTACCGTTTATTGTATAGTTTTTGAAATGTTATAAAATATCTGTGTTTACCGTATATACTGTTCTGGTATATGTTTTGCTTTATAACTATGTATGTAAAACAAATAAGTGGAAATGCGTATTGACTTTTGCAATTGCATTTTGTGTACGTATTTGATGTGCAACTGTCATCACCTAAACTAAGCTGTGGTATATATATATATATATATATATATATATATATTGGCAAAAAAGTATTTAGTCAGCCACCATTGTGCAAGTTCTCCAACTTAAGAAGATTTAGAGAGGACTGTAATTTTCATCATACGTATACCTCAACTATGAGAGACAAAATGTGGAAACAAATCCAGGACAATCACATTGTCTGATTTGGAAAGAATTTATTTGCATATTATGGTGGAAAATAAGTATTTGGTCACCTAACAAACAAGCAAGATTTCTGCCTCACAGACCTTATCTTCTTTAAGAGGCTCCTCTGTCCTCCACTCATTACCTGTATTAATGGCACCTGTTTGAACTTGTTACAGTATAAAAGACACCTGTCCACAACCTCAAACAGTCCAACTCCAAACTCCACTATGGTGAAGACCAAAGAGCCGTCGAAGGACACCAGAAACAAAATTGTAGACCTGCACCAGACTCGGAAGACTGGATCTGCAATAGCAAGCAGTTTGGTGTGAAGAAATCCAACTGTGGGAGCAATAATTAGAAAATGGAAGTCATACAAGACCACTGATAATCTCCCTCGATCATAGTTGAGGTATACCTATGATGTAAATTACAGGCCTCTCTAATCTTCTTAAGTAGGAGAACTTGCACAATTGGTGGCTGACTAAATTCTTTTTTGCCCCACTTGTATATCTCAAGCCAAATAAAAATTAATCAATTTAAACTCTCGAGGGAGCAGGGTCCTATAAATGATCTGTCCCACTCTGCTTTCCCTGTTTTATCTTAATTTATTATACCCCCGTTTGTCACATTACAAATAAAAAACAAATACAGATATTACTACTAGTGTTATTTACTACTACTAATAATAAGTACAGTCTCAAAATTCACTTTGGGCTAGATTGCAAGTGGAGCACCCGTAAAGGGGCAAATTTGCCCGTTTATGGTCACACGTTAAATAACCAGCGATTACAAGTGGCTGGTTAATGCTCCCGCAAGCTTGCGGTTTTCACTTTTTTTTGCCCTACAAAAGCCCTTTTGGTAGTTTATCGTTAGATTAGGGGGTGTTTTTATTTTGGGGTGGCTTTTTTGTTTATAAGGGGGTATCAGATTTGGCTTAATTTTTATTATTTGGATAATTTCAGTTTGTAATCAGATTTTTTATTGTTTTTCGTAATTTTTTGTGTTATTTTCTTTTGTAATTTCAGGTTTATTTTTAAAAAAATCGTAGTGTTAAGAGGTTTTTTTATTTTTCATTTGTTTTAGTTTTTTAAAATAGTTATATTAGTTTATTTATAGTTTAAGCTTAGTTTTTTTTTTTATTTAAAGGTAGTTAAATTGTAACTTTAATTTAAAGTTAGGGGGTGTTAGTGTTTAAGGGGTTAATAGTTAATTTAGTGTTGTTGCAATGTGGGGGGCCAGCGGTTTATGGGTTAATAGGTTTATTTCAGTATTTGCGATGTGGGGGGTCGGCAATTTAGGGGGTTGATAGCTTTAATTTAGTATTTGTGATGTGGGGGGTCGGTGATTTAGGGGTTAATAGCTTTAATATAGTAATTGCGTTGCGGGAAGATGGCAGTTTAAGGGTTAATAGGTAGTTTATTGGGTGTTAGTGTACTTTGTAACATTCTTGTTATGAGTTTTTTCAAAACATTTTTGTTTCGCAAAATCCATAACTACTGGTCTTGATCGTAGAATGTATCGCTAGCGTAATACCTGACTGAACAACTTGTAACAGGGGAGACCTGAAAATTGCACACTTGGTATAATACGGGAGACCTGCCATTCCGTGCAAAGGCCAATTTTTCAGCAGTAATAGCCGTACCGCACAACTTGTAATTTTGACTAATGTTAACACTGGAAAATGCTATGCAAACAGCTAAGGAATGTTACTAGAAGTAGACAAAGAAATAATTTTCAAATTAAAAGGGCAGAATTTCAAATGTCAATAAAATTTCCTTGAAAAATAGCTTAATATAAGTTTTTTTTAACTAATAGGGAAACTAGTACTGAACTGTCCCTATGCAAGGTGTAAGGGGATTTTCTGTGGGCTGAATTCACCAGGATAGTTTTAGATTAAATGTGTTTCCATGAGGCTGATGGAATGCCTTAGAATGGACTTGAATTAGAAAACCTCATAATTACCAGTTCAAAGGTATACCATTCCGTGGCACAGTTTATTTATTAGATAAAACAAATAATAAAGGGGCATTAGAATTTAATAACATTTAGTGAATTTATACCTACAGTATGTGCTGTTGCAGAGAAAGCCAATAGTATCTGAATGGGGTTAACATTTCATGCCCAGCTCTTTTCAGGCCACTTAAAAATATTAGTGAAAAAGTTCTACTCAAATAATGAAAGGCTTATAAAAACATAGTTACCCATTTGTCCGTGTTACAGACAGCCTTACTTTCCTATAAGTAAAGTTTTCAGCGCAGCTGTTCCTATCTTATAACCGTAAATTCAAAAGTGCAAACATTCCTTCTAGACAAGTCCAAGTAACACATTTGTTATTTTGTCTGGAATATGAGAGTATTTATTACTCCATCTGGCTCATGTCAATCTGTATAATTATCATATCTTATTTTACTATGAGCAAATCCTTTCAAAAATATTTTTTTATTGAGTGCACCATATGTCCATCTATCTATCTATCTATCTATCTATCTATCTATCTATCTATCTATCTATCTATCTATCTATCTATCTATCTATCTACCTCTCTCTCTCTCTCTCTCTCTCTCTCTCTCTAATCTATCTCTATCTATCTATTTATCTAATCTATATCTCTCACTCTCTTTCTCTCTCTCTCCTCTCTCTCTCTCTCTCTATCTACCTATCTCTCTCTCTCTCTCTCTCTCTCTCTCTCTCCTCTCTCTATCTCTATCTATATCTATCTATCTATCTATCTATCTATTTATCTATCTATATCTCTCACTCTCTTTCTCTCTCTTTCTATCTCTCTCTCAATCATTCAATCAATCAATCAATCAATCTATCATCTATCTATCTATCTATCTATCTATCTATCTATCTATCTATCTATCTATCTATCTATCCATCTATCTGTCTATCATCATCTAATCTATAAATATTTGTCTGCATAAAAAAAAACAGTAACAATATTTTATATATCTTATATTTTCTTACATATCTGTATAAATATGTATTTGTTTGTATTTATATATGTATATATGTATATAAATACTATATTACAGATATAAACACATATATACAACTTTTAGCGCCAGATGCAACTAACTCTCCCATTTTTGCTTTTAAATATTACTTTGTGTCTGCTAGAGAATGCAGGTTTTCTGTGTGTTTTAGATGCCGGACCATTTTTGGTGAACAACCTGGGTTGTTCTTGATGATTGGTGGATTAATTCACCCACCAATAAACAAGTGCTGTCCATGAGATCTGAACCGAAAATTGGCTGGTTCCTTATCTTAGAGCCGTCTTTTTCAAATAAAGAATAGGGCAAGAGAACGAAGAAAAATTGATACTAGGAGTAAATTAGAAAGTTGCTTAAAATTGCATGCTCTACTGACTCACATAAGAAAAAAATTTGGGTTCAGTGTCCCTTTAAGATGTGTACCCAGTCCGGTCTGAGAGTGCAGTCCATTTCTGGTGTTTGGTATGTTCTTTTTGGAAATTGCAAAGGCCTATTTCACCATGATTGGTTTCTCAGTTTGTTTGTTTGAAAGCATGCATTGTGTGGCTGCAGGTTAGGGTCCCAGGAGGGCAGAGACCTTGACGTGGTCCTGCTCTTTAACCATTTAGCCCCAGAATGCAACTAACACTCCCATTATTGCTTTATAAAAAGACACCAGAAATTTACATCAACACCAGAATTTTTATTGTTATAACCCCTTAATGACCAGTGCCGGTACCCTGTACAACGCTGGTCGTTAAGCCCTTTAGGGACCGGCGTTAAACCCTGTATGAAGCTGCAGTCCTGGGCTTCTCTCTGCCACGATCTCACTAAAAATAGTGAGATTGCGCTATTTCTGCATGCCCCACGCATACAAGTGAAAAAAAAAGAAGAGCTTGCGTCAGTGAGGGGAAAGAGGGAGGAGGGGCAAAGAGGGGGATCCTATGTGGATCCATTGAGAGAAAGGGATTTGGGGAGTAGGAAGGGGGGAGGGCAATAAGGGGGGCAGCTAATATTATATATATATATATATATATATATATCTATAAATAAGGTTAAAAATATAGCACAGTGGGGGGAACTTCCGGGCAGCGGCCATGCTCAGTCGCACTGCCGCATGCTGCTAAAGCTTTTCACTAAAAACCTTCAATAACTTTAGTCTTTAGCTGATTGACCCATATATTATTTGTGTGAGTCGACTTACCACTTTGTAACCCACTATTATTGAGCTTGAAATTGAGAGAATCGCTATTGGCATCGTGGCCTGGAGCCATTACAAGATCCTTGGCCTTTATTATACCCCCGGCAGGGCGCCCTGGGCCCTGTCCAATAAGCAGCACTTCGGGTGCTTTACCTAGGAAATTGGTGTCTTCTGAGGTTTTACATTATGCTGGTATCCCATCTGCTCTGAGAACTTGCTATGGGAGGACGCAGGGTCTATTATTGCGGCTATGCAACAACTGCTGGAAGGCTACCTAAACGTATTTGCAGTGAGTATAAGCACAGAAACTCAGAATGACAACAATAGTGGTTTTGAACTGCCTGTCTCACTAGACCCAACATCGCATCCCTAAGGTGGCGGTGGCACCTTGGGGCCCCGGTGCCCGCTACTCACCTACACTGGGCCTTTAACAGATTCTGCACGAGATTCAGTGGATTCGAAGGGTGAGATACAGAGTGGGCTGAAACTGCAGAGAAAATTACGGGGCATGCTGTAAATCTGCCTGTGAAATGCTCTCTCACTCCGCTAACACAAGTAGATCGGGCATTTGGAACTCCTGTTCTCCCCGCTAAAGCTCCTACTCAGAAGGCTAGATCCTTATTGCTACTGTCACCAACCTTGTTTAGTACTGATCCGGTACAGCCTGACACCCTTTTTGCAATGGTCCCCATACGCAACCCGGTTTCAAGCAGTAGTACTGGTAACAAGATGGCGGCCAGTCGGAACAGCTTTGCGAGTCTTCATTTGCTTTATCCCTACTGCAAAATTGCAAGCGAGAAGTGAAAATCTGGAATTGGATAATATATTTGTACCTCATTTTACTGACTGGCTTTGGATACCTGGTTTAATTCAGAATGGGGGACCTCACATAACGGCATCAGCAGACTCCTTAAGAATAGTGTTCATTTGTTAGACTTTTATTTTCATTTTAGGTATTGTGTTTTAATATAGCTTTAAGAGCAGTTTCTATTTAAGCATCTTCTGATGGACCACTGAGTAGCTGGCTAAATATAAAAGTTTTGCCTTGATTCTGTACTTAAGTTTTATCTATCTTTGAGCTTTATCAACTATTCGAGGAGCTTTTCTATTGGAACATGTCCTTAACTGCCGCTGTCTTTAAATAATATATTATTCAGTTGTTATATTATCTGTAGACCCATGCTACCCTGGTTAAGATATTACGTATTTTATATGTATGGAGGCAGCTCAGATGAACATATCTGTAGGCATATGCAACACACGCTCCATGCACTAGGGGTTCACTATTTCCTGCCTGCGGCCGAGGCGGGAATCATAGTTAACATCACAACATATAACACTGAGTAGCCATGACTCGCCATATTACACACCTACATCTCACAAGATCTAACTGGTTTACTTAACTTTGTAACAGACAGCCCTATATGCTATTGCCGTCCCCCATACATATGTTTCATACTATATACTCAGGACCTTAACCATTTATAGTTAAACATGCCACTGTTTTTCTGTTAAACCGAGTTCATATTTTTTCAGCACTAAAGATTATATTTGTGTATATTTTTGAAGTGGTCCTATCCATTGTTCAACTTTAAGTTCTCAAACCATTTGATAGCTGTACCTCACTATTTGACCTGTATGATATGTGAGGAGTATGCCTAGCTAACAACCGTATGAGGCCTCTATTTTATATTAGTCCTCCAATCCTTATCAACATATGGTTATGTGCTCTTGAGTCCCCACATTGCATATAGGATCTAGACCTCTTTTGGCAGTTCATTCCATCTCTTACTGTATAACTCGCCAGCATTCATTATTTTCTATCGCAAACTATATCATATGAAAATTATTCTATATGTATCATACATACAAGAATAAAATGTTTTTATCATATAACCAACCCGAAATAAATTTAAAAAATTAGGTTCTTGACCTGGAAATCCACAAGTGGTTTCCATGGCTAGCAATAGTCTCCCATAGTAATTTCATATGCACATGAATGAGGTCCAAGAGTGGCTTCTTATACCATCTGGGAGGCACTCAAGAATAATAGGCATTCTAACTTGTATATTATGGGGGGTAGTTATCAACGCGTCTACTTTTCCTGCCTTTGGCCGGCCCAATACGCCCGCCTAAGCTCGACTCACATCGCCGCGCAAGACCTGCAAAAATTCGCCTAAGTTATCAAAAAAGCTGTCAAAAGGCCACGCACCAAGTACGGGGCGATGAGCAGCGGACTGTGATAGTTATCACTCATCCGATCTCGCTGCTCTTCGGCTTTTTGACAGCTTTCTTGCTAGCCTGTCACTAAGCACCCACACTAAACTACACTGTTCTACCCCCTATACCGGCGTCCCCGGAGCCCCCCGCAACTAAATAAAGTTAGTAACCCCTAAACCGCCGCTCCTAGACCCCGCCGCAACTCTTATAAATGTATTAACCCCTAAACCGCCGCTCCCGGACACCGCCGCAACCTACATTATACCTAGTAACCCCTATCCTGCCCCCCTATACCGTCGCCCTCTATAAAAAAGTTATTAACCCCTATCCTGCTGATCCCGCACCTCGCCGCAACTAAATAAATAGTTTAACCCCTAAACCGCCGCTCCCTGACCCCGCCGCAACTATAATATGTATTAACCCCTAAACTGCCGCTCCCGGACCCCGCCGCAACCTATATTAAATTTATTAACCACTATCCTGCCCCCCCTACACCGTCGCCACCTATAATAAATTTATTAACCCCTATCCTGCCCCCCTACACCGCCTGCCACTATAATAAAATATTAACCCCTAAACCTAATTCTAACACTAACCCTAGCACCCCCCAAACTTAAATATTAATTAAATAAATCTAAATAAAATTTCTATTATGAACTAAATTAATCCTATTTAAAACTAAATACTTACCTTTAAAATAAACCCTAATATAGCTACAATATAAATAATAATTATATTTGTAGCTATGTTAGGATTTATTTTATTTTACAGGCAAATTTCAATTTATTTTAACTAGGTACAATACTATTAAATAGTTATTAACTATTTAATAGCTTACCTAGCTAAAATAAAGAGAAATTAACCTGTAAAATAAAAAACTAACCTAAGTTACAATTACACCTAACACTACACTATACTTTAATAAATTATTCCTATTTAAAACTAAATACTTACCTGTAAAATAAACCCTAAGATAGCTAAAATATAATAATTAATTACATTGTAGCTATTTTAGGATTATATTTATTTTACAGGTAACTTTGTATTTATTTTAGCTAAAAAAACAACAAATATCCAAGAGCGCCAACTAGAGGCAAAGGAAAATTCTAAACAAATTAATCAATAATTATCAAACATTTATTCAACATATAGTTAATAACATGGATCCATGTAGCATATATACTAAAATGAGCTAAAAATACATAGTACTAACAAATAAATAATAATTGCTAAAAAACACAATATAAGGGTATGTCACCAATTACGGGGATATACGAGGTAAGAGTCATATAAAATGATCTCTGAGGAGAAGATGGTCCAATAAGTCAAATGATTTCTTGGTATAAAATAATGTATATATATATATTAAAAAACAAAAAAGTCCAGTGGAAATAAATCCAGTGAAGAAATCCAGTGAAAAAATCAAATATCAAATATAAAAATAAACTGATGATAAAAGAACTTTTGAAAAAACTCTTGGAGAAAAGTGTGAAAAAAGATGTGTGAAAAAATATATGTTAAAAAATATATATAAAAGTGTAAAAATATTATAAAAAAAACTTAAAAATGCGGGGATCCCCTAAATCAATAAGTGTCAAAAATAAGTGACACAAATAAAAATGTGTGAAAAAAGATGCTTAAAAATCAGAAGGATGAAAAAATAAAACGGTGTATATGTAAAATCCAGGTGAAAAAATATATAGATTGAAAATAGTATATATATAATAATATCCAGTGAAAGTTTCAGTTATTAAAATGTTGAATGAATAATCCTCCTGTGGCTAGATCCATATGAATGATGATAATGAACTCATTGGGCTAGATGACTTTACTTTTCTTTTCAATATAAACTCTGGTAATCCCTGTAAATTAAAAAAATAACAAAGTGCAATAAAGTTTCAAAATGCAGGAAATAATGAAATAATGCTCACCAAAATGTCAACGAGTTTCGGCCTCTTTAACAGGCCTTTTTCAAGACTCGAGTCTTGAAAAAGGCCTGTTAAAGAGGCCGAAATGCTTGACATTTTGGTGAGCATATTTCATTATTTCCTGCATTTTGAAACTTTATTGCACTATGTTATTTTTTTAATTTACAGGGATTACCAGAGTTTTATAATTGAAAAGAAAAGTAAAGTCATCTAGCCCAAAGAGTTTATTATCATCATTCATATGGATCTAGCCACAAGGAGGATTATTCATTAACATTTAATAACTGAAACTTTCACCTGGATTATATAAATAATATACTATTTTCAATCTATATATTTTTTCACCTGGATTTTACATATACACCGTTTTAATTTTTCATCCTTTTGATTTTTAAGCATCTTTTTTCACACATTTTTATTTTGTGTCACTTATTTTATGACACTTATTGATTTAGGGGATCCCCCATTTTAAGTTTTTTTATATATATTTTTACACTTTTTATATATATTTTTTCACATATATTTTTTCACACATCTTTTTTCACACATTTTCTCCATGAGTTTTTCAAAAGTTCTTTTATCATCAGTTTATTTTTATATTTGATATTTGATTTTTTCACTGGATTTCTTCACTGGATTTATTCACTGGACTTTTTTGATTTTTATATAAAATATATATATATATATATAAATATATATATATATATATATATACATTATTTTATACCAAGAAATCATTTGACTTATTGGACCATCTTCTCCTCAGAGATCATTTTATATGACTCTTACCTCGTATATCCCCGTAATTGGTGACATACCCTTATATTGTGTTTTTAGCAATTATTATTTATTTGTTAGTACTATGTATTTTTAGCTCATTTTAGTATATATGCTACATGGATCCATGGTTATTAACTATATGTTGAATAAATGTTTGATTAATTATTGATTCATTTGTTAGAATTTTCCTTTGCCTCTAGTTGGCGCTCTTGGAATATTTGTTGTTTTTTTCGTGTTCTCATTAGGGTAAGCTAGATACCCTTCATCCAGGAGCTATAAGGAACCAGGTTTGAGCGCTGTTAGATATTTTGTACTCTATTTATTTTAGCTAGTTAGAATAGTTATTAAATAGTTTATAACTATTTAATAACTACCTAGCTAACAGAAATACAAAATTACCTGTAAAATAAATCCTAACCTAAGTTACAATAAACCTAACACTACACTATCATTAAATTAATTAAATAAATTAATTACAAATAACTACAATTAAATACAATTACATAAACTAACTAAAGTACAAAAAATAAAAAACTAAAGTTACAAAAAAAAGAAAATAAGTTACAAACATTTTAAAAATATTACAACAATTTTAAGCTACTTACACCTAATCTAAGCCCCCTAATAAAATAAAAAAGCCCCCCAAAAATAAAAAATGCCCTACCCTTTTCTAAATTAAAAAAGTTCAAAGCTCTTTACCTTACCAGTCGTTAAAAGGGCCTTTTGTGGGGGCATGGCCCCAAAGAATCAGCTCTTTTGCCTGTAAAGAAAAATACAACCCCCCCAACATTAAAACCCAACCACTCCACATACCCCTAATCTAACCCAAACCCCCCTTAAAATAACCTAACACTAATCCCCTGAAGATCATCCTACTTGAGTCGTCTTCACTCAGCCGAGCAGCGATGGAACCGAAGAGGAGATCCGGAGCGGCAGAAGTTTATCCTCCCAAGGGGCGCTGAAGAAATCTTCCATCCGATGAAGTGATCCTCCAGGCGGCGCTGAAGAAGTCTTCTATCTGGGCGATGTCATCTTCCAAGCGGGGTCTTCAATCTTCAATCTTCATCCCGCCGACGCGGAACATCCTTCTTTCCCGACGGACCTACCGACGAATGAAGGCTCCTTTAAGGGACGTCAGCCAAGATGGCGTCCCTTCATTCCGATTGGCTGATAGGATTCTATCAGCCAATCGGAATTAAGGTATGAAAAATCTGATTGGCTGATTGAATCAGCCAATCAGATTGAAGGTCAATCCGATTGGCTGATCCAATCAGCCAATCAGATTGAGCTCGCATTCTATTGGCTCATCCGATCAGCCAATAGAATGCGAGCTCAATCTGATTGGCTGAATCAATCAGCCAATCAGATTTTTCCTACCTTAATTCCGATTGGCTGATAGAATCCTATCAGCCAATCGGAATTGTAAGGGACGCCATCTTGGATGACGTCCCTTAAAGGACCTTCATTCATCGGTAGTCCATCGGGAAAGAAGGATGTTCCGCGTTGGCGGGATGAAGATTGAAGATTGAAGACCAGCTTGGAAGAATGACATCGCCCGGATAGAAGACTTCTTCAGCGCCGCTTAGAAGATGACATCGCCCCGATGGAAGACTTCCTTCAGCACCGACTGGAGGGATCACTTCATCGGATGGAAGATTTCTTCAGCGCCCCTTGAGGATCACTTCTGCCGCTCCGGATCTCCGTCTTCGGTTCCATCGCTGCTCGGCTGAGTGAAGACGACTCAAGGTAGGATGTATCTTCAGGGGATTAGTGTTAGGTTATTTTAAGGGGGGTTTGGGTTAGATTAGGGGTATGTGGGTGGTGGGTATTAATGTTGGGGAGGGTTGTATTTTTTCTTTTACAGGCAAAAGAGAAGTTTTCTTTGGGCATGCCCCCAAAAGGCCCTTTTAAGGGCTGTAAGGTAAAAGAGCTTTGAACTTTTTTAATGTAGAATAGGGTAGGGAATTTTTTTTATTTAGGGGGGCTTTGTTATTTTATTAGGGGGGCTTAGATTAGGTGTATTTAGCTAAAATTGTTGTAATATTTTTTAAATGTTTGTAACCTATTTATTTTTTTTGTAACTTAGCTTTTTATTTTTGTACTATAGTTAGTTTATGTAATATGGTATTTAATTGTAGTTATTTGTAGTTATGTATTTAATTAATTTAATGATAGTGTAGTGTTAGGTTTAATTGTAACTTAGGTTAGGATTAATTTTACAGGTAATTTTGTATTTCTTTAGCTAGGTAGTTATTAAATATTAAAAACTATTTAATAACTATTCTAACTAGCTAAAATAAATACAAAGTTACCTGTAAAATAAATATAATTCCTAAAATAGCTACAATGCAATTATTATTTACATTGTAACTATCTTAGGGTTTATTTTACAGGTAAGTATTTAGTTTTAAATAGGAATAATTTATTTAAGTATAGTGTAGTGTTAGGTGTAATTGTAACTTAGGTTAGTTTTTATTTTACAGGTAAATTTCTCTTTATTTAGCTAGGTAGCTATTAAATAGTTAATAACTATTCAATAGCTATTGTACCTAGTTAAAATAAATTGAAAGTTACCTGTAAAATAAAAATAAATCCTAAGATAGCTACAATATAATTATTATTTATATTGTAGCTATATTAGGGTTTATTTTAAAGGTAAGTATTTAGTTTTAAATAGGATTAATTTAGTTAATAATAGAAATATTATTTAGATTTATTTAATTAATATTTAAGTTAGGGGGTGTTAGGGTTAGTGTTAGACTTAGGTTTAGGGTTTAATAAATTTATTACAGTGGCGGCGGTGTAGTGGGGGTCAGGATAGGGGTTAATAAATGTATTATAGGTGGCGACGGTGTAAGGGGGCAGATTAGGGGTTAATAAATTTAATATAGGTTGCGGCAGGGTCCGGGAGCGGCGGTTTGGGGGTTAAACTATTTATTTAGTTGCGGCGAGGTGCGGGATCAGCCGGATAGGGGTTAATAACTTTATTATAGAGAGCGGTGGTATTGGGGGGGCAGTATGGGGTTACTAGGTATAATGTAGGTTGCGGCGGTGTCCGGGAGCGGCGGTTTAGGGGTTAATACATTTATTATAGTTGCGGCGGGGTCAGGGAGCAGCGGTTTAGGGGTTAATATGTATAGAGTAGCTTGCGGTGGGCTCCGGGAGCGGCGGTTTAGGGGGTAATAACTTTATTTAGTTGCGGCGGTGTAGGGGGGGACAGCTTAGGGGTGTTTAGACTCGGGGTACATGTTAGGGTGTTAGGTGTAGACAGCTCCCATAGAAATCAATGGGATGTCTGGCAGCAGCGAACTTGTACTTTCGCTATGGTCAGACTCCCATTGATTCCTATGGGATCCGCCGCCTCCAGGGCGGCGGATTGAAAACCAGGTACGCTGGGCCGGAAAAGTGCCGAGTGTACCTGCTAGTTTTTTGATAACTAGCAAAAGTAGTCAGATTGTGCCGCACTTGTGTGCGGAACATCTGGAGTGACGTAAGAATCGATCTGTGTCGGACTGAGTCCGGCGGATCGAAGCTTACGTCACAAAATTCTACTTTTGCCGGTCTCTAGCCTTTGATAACTAAGGCGAATCAGCCTCGCCACAAATACGCTGAGGAATTCCAGCGTATTTGAGGTTGATGGCTTGATAACTAGGCCCCTATATCTCTAAAATTGTCCCTTTGATGTGTTTATGGATTTGTACCATATGTAGCTTATATGTTATTATGCTTGTTTGTTTGTTTTTGTTCATGTATGCCTTGCCTTGAACCTTAATAAAAATATAAAAAAAAAAATTA
>NW_026510700.1:0-23399 GCF_027579735.1 Bombina bombina
TTCAAAAACCGCTGGATATCTTAGTTGCCTGCCTCCCTAACGCAACATCGGTGGGAGAGAGGGGCTATACAGCTTCCCGGGTCACAGCGCTTTTCTTGTCCCGCTCTCTTAGGGCTATTCCACGCTCGGCACTGTGCGACTTGCGGCGAGCCTCGGTCTTTGGCCCTATAATCACCCCAGGACTCGGGGTTGCGGCGCGGTCAGACCCCGCCAATGATTCTGGAGGTTGAGCTCACTGCCTAACGCGTGCACGTCCTGCGTCTAGGCTCCTCCCCGGAAGTCACCACCCTAGTGTCATCTTAAGAAATTTCTATCTCGCTTAGACAAAGTAAAGAAAGGCCTTCTATTGCTCGCCGGTGATTTTAATATGGTCATAGACCCAGTGATGGATAAGAGAGTATATCACAATAGGCCTATGGACAAGGCCATTGTGGATACTTCCAAAAAATTCTTCACCCTTCTGACCCAGGCCAATCTTTTTGATGTGTGGCGCTCTTTCAACTCCACCAATAGAGACTACACTTATTACTCCCCGGTTCATAAATCCTATTCCAGAATAGATTTTTTTCTTTAGTAACCCCTGGCTCTTAGACAAGATAGGAGGGTCATCCATTGGAGAAGTAACTTGGTCTGACCATAACCCAGTGACAGTATGTCTGAACGGAGTGGCTGAACCATCCTCTAGACCCCCTGGCGTCTACTTGATTCGTTACTGTCGGTTCCGGGACAGATCGAGAAGTTTGAGTTTGAGATTGCATCTTATCTTGAACTGAATGATACGGGAGATGTTGATAATTTCAATTTATGGGGAGCTCTTAAAGCATACTTACGGGGCCTATTCATTAAACTTCAGGCTCAGACTCGCTGGGAATCCTCGGCATCCTTAGCAAACCTGCATATAGAATTAAGGTCCTTGAAAGATTCGCACAAGCTAACTCTAGACCCTACCCTTCTATCATGAATCGCTTCAGTGCAACACCATCTTAGAATGTTGGAAAATCAGAGAGTCCAAGATAGATTACGTGAGAATAAGAAACTATTCTACCGTAAGGGGAACAAGCCTGACTACCTGTTAGCAAGGAAGTTGCGTGACAGAACAGCCCAGGCCAGAATTCCCTATCTAATTACTGATAATCGCAAACTGACTAATCCTAATGACATAGGGTTGGAATTTGCCAGATACTATGCAAAACTATATAATTTGCAAACGTTGGGAGGACATGCTCCTCCTAGGGCTGCTGATATTAGACTGTTTCTATTTAACTTATCCTTGCCAAAACTTTCTGAGGAACATGTTGCTTCCTTAGAAGCTCCAGTGTCCATCGAGGAAGTTAAAGATGCTATTTTTTCGCTTAGGCCTCGGAAGTCCCCCGGTCCGGATGGATACTCAGATTTTTTCTACAAAACCTTTAGTGCTTGCTTAACTCCTCTTCTTACACGCGTATTCAACTCAGCAGAACAACTGGGTTACTTTCCGAATGAATTCCTTCAGGCATCCATTGTAACTTTACCTAAACCTGGGAAATCCCCAGACACTTGTCCTAATTTCAGGCCGATCTCCCTTCTAAATCTAGATGCAAAGTTATACGTCAAGATCTTGGCTAAGCGTCTAAATAAGATGATCCCATGCCTAGTGACCCCGGACCAGGTGGGCTTCACCTTGGGGCGACAAAGCCCTGATAATACTAGAAGATTGTTGAATATATTTTTTGAAGTAGGTCGGCTCGGTCTCCCGTGCGCTGCAGTGTCACTTGATGCTGAGAAAGCGTTTGACCGAGTCGACTGGCTGTATATGAGAGAGGTTCTGATACATTTTGGGTTCACGTCGTCTATCTGCACTAAAATCTTTGCGTTATATTCCAACCCTTCAGCTCGAGTGAGAGGATTGAGATTTTTGTCCCCTGTATTCAAAATTACGAACGGAACCCGGCAAGGGTGTCGGTTGTCCCCCCTGCTTTTCGCCCTTATGATGGAGCCACTTGCGGAAGCTATTAGGAAGTCTGTTGAGATAAAGGGAATTACATTGCACGACACTACCCAAAAGGTAGTTTTATTTGCGGACGACCTAACTGTGTTAGTTACCGATCCGCTGGAATCATTACCAAAACTATTCGATCTACTAGAAACCTTTTCCAACATTAGCATGTACAAACTTAATTACCCTAAAACTGAAGCATTCACTTTAAATACCTCCAATTTAGACTTTCAGGCCTTAAAGCGTCGATTCCCTTTTGTCTGGTCCTCTACGCGGCTAAAACACTTGGGAGTTTACCTATCGCAAAATATCTCTACTATTATATCAACTAATTTTCACCCCCTTTTATGTAAGTTTAAAGAATATTTTGTAAAATGGGACTCACCTAATATTTCTTGGTGGGGCAGGATAGCCGCTATTAAAATGAACCTCTTACCAAAATTGACATATCTTTTCCGGTGCCTACCTCTCCCTATTCCTAAGAGCATAATTTCACAGTTCCAGCGACTGTGCAACAATTTTATTTGGAAGAGTAAGCGTCCCAGAGTGGCGATGAAAATTATGTCATATCCAATTCTAGCCGGCGGAGCAGCAGCTCCCAATATAGCGGTCTACCATGAGGCATCTAGGTTAGCCCATATCACAGCTTGGGGTTTGGAGTCTTCTGAAAGTAGGTGGGCAGAGATTGAACAGGCGTCTCTGCCAAAGGGACTCAACCTGCGGGATCTAATTTGGATCTCAAAATACTCCAGGAAACCAGAACTAAGTCTAAACTACATCATAGCCTCTAACTTAAAGTTTTGGGATAGAATTCACCATAGGAGTGAAATCGCTCCGCATCCCTCCCCGACCCACTCTATCACGGGCCTATTGGGGGCCTTAGCGGACTCACATCCCCTGGAGTGGAAGGCACTAGAGATTCAGACTGTAGAGGATTTAATCTCGGATACGGGTTTACTCTCAGTCACTCTTTTTCAAAGCAGATTTTCCCCCTCACCCCTGATGAGTTTCGAGTTCTTTCGACTACGAAGCTTTCTGCGTGTTTGGGGCTTTACCTCAGGACCTCTAAGATCCCGAATTTTGTGGGAGAAGCTCTGGAATGCAAAATATCTCGCCCCAAGGGTGTTCTCTCTTGCCTACTCCGCCCTCATACAAGCGCCTATATATAACAAATCTTTCTATATCATGCATTGGGAGGGTGCTCTGCACTTTAACGCTTCTGAAGAGGCATGGAGGTCTGCAGCCTTATTAACTAAAAATGCGGTTCATAGTACTACCTATTTTGAACTTTATTTTAAGACCCTGACACAATGGCATTACACCCCCTTACGCTTATTTCAGATTTCCAAAACAAATTCCCCTATGTGTTGGAGGGGATGTGGCAAAGTGGGATCCCCCGCCCATATGTGGTGGGAGTGTCCTAAGATTCAGAGAATCTGGACCAGGGCATTCTATTACTGAACCAAATTAGGCTTGGTGGAATCTAATCGGCCAGCTGTAGCACTATTTCATTTATTCTCTAACAAGATACCTCGACACTTAAAATATCTGTGTATATATATTTTCATGTCTGTTAAGCTAAACATCGCTAAGGCATGGCTCCAATCTAAGGGCCCTAGATGGAGCCAGATTAAGTCTACAATGGCACATATTGAAACCATGGAATGCGCGGTCTTTGCAGCTAACAACAAAATCCCGATCCACTGCTTATGTTGGGAAGCCTGGCGACAATGCCTAGAAGGGGAGATTATCACGTGCTAGCAATGCTTTGTGCCTTACATAGTAGGATTATAGATGACACCAGGCGTGGGGTGTGGATGCCAGTCGCCGGTGGGTTCTCCTGTAGAGATTCAAAGTTATAGGGACAACTAGAACCAGAGGTGGGAGTCACCCTCCCACCTACCCTTCTCACCCTCCACCCCCCCCCCCCTTTTTTTTTTTTTTTCCTTCCCCTTCTTTCCCCCCTTCCCTTTCCTTATACTACTTGCTATACATTTGCTGAGTTGCTCTTTTTCTCGCTTGTTATTAATAAACAACTTGTTGATTTATGTCTATATTATATAATGTTGTCTATTAACTGTTAATGAACCGTTGTGTTAAGTGCTACAAAAGTAAAAAATGTATGAGGTTTGCCTAACTTTGGAACTCTACGCATGACATAATATCGTCTACTTTTATCCTGTCATTGGAAACTATTGTATAATATGCTACTAGTGACCTGTTGCTGATAGCTACTGAGCTCTTATTGTATGACGATGTTTCCCGTTGTTATATGAGTCTTGCCTGTATCTGTATTTGCATGTCATTTTATCATAAACCTCAATAAAAAACGGGAAAAAAAAACAGAATTTATGTTTACCTGATAAATTTCTTTCTCCAACGGTGTGTCCGGTCCACGGCTTCATCCTTACTTGTGGGATATTCTCTTCCCCTACAGGAAATGGCAAAGAGAGCACACAGCAAGAGCTGTCCATATAGCTCCCCCTCTGGCTCCGCCCCCCAGTCATTCGACCGACGGTTAGGAGAAAAAGGAGAAACTATAGGGTGCCGTGGTGACTGTAGTGTATAAAGAAAGAAATTTTTCAAACCTGATTAAAAACCAGGGCGGGCCGTGGACCGGACACACCGTTGGAGAAAGAAATTTATCAGGTAAACATAAATTCTGTTTTCTCCAACATTGGTGTGTCCGGTCCACGGCTTCATCCTTACTTGTGGGAACCAATACCAAAGCTTTAGGACACGGATGAAGGGAGGGAGCAAATCAGGTTACCTAAACAGAAGGCACCACGGCTTGCAAAACCTCTCTCCCAAAAACAGCCTCCAAAGAAGAATAAGTATCGAATTTGTAAAATTTGGCAAAAGTATGCAGAGAAGACCAAGTCGCTGCCTTACAGATCTGATCAACAGAAGCCTCGTTCTTGAAGGCCCATGTGGAAGCCACAGCTCTAGTAGAATGAGCTGTAATTCGTTCGGGAGGCTGCCGTCCGGCAGTCTCATAAGCCAATCGGATTATGCTTTTCAGCCAAAAAGAAAGAGAGGTAGCAGTAGCTTTCTGCCCTCTCCTCTTACCAGAATACACGACAAACAAGGATGAAGTTTGTCTGAAATCCTTTGTTGCTTCTAAATAGAATTTCAAAGCACGGACCACATCTAGGTTGTGTAACAAACGTTCCTTCTTCAAAACTGGATTCGGACATAGGGAAGGAACAACTATTTCCTGGTTAATATTCCTGTTGGAAACTACTTTTGGAAGAAAACCAGGTTTGGTACGTAAAACTACCTTATCTGCATGAAATACCAGATAGGGAGGAGTACACTGTAAAGCAGATAATTCAGAAACTCTTCTAGCAGAAGAAATAGCAACTAAAAACAGAACTTTCCAAGATAGTAACTTAATATCTATGGAATGCAAAGGTTCAAACGGAACCCCTTGAAGAACTGAAAGAACTAAATTTAGACTCCATGGAGGAGTCAAAGGTCTGTAGACAGGCTTGATTCTGACTAAAGCCTGTACAAACACCTGTATATCTGGCACTGCTGCCAGACGTTTGTGCAACAAAACAGACAGAGCAGATATCTGTCCTTTTAGAGAACTAGCTGACAAACCTTTATCCAAACCCTCTTGGAGAAAGGAAAGTATCCTCGGAATTTTAATTTTACTCCAAGAGTATCCCTTAGAGTCGCACCAACAAATATATTTTTTCCATATCTTATGGTAAATTTTCCTAGTCACAGGCTTCCTGGCCTGAATCAGAGTATCTATAACCGAATCTGAAAACCCACGCTTAGATAGAATCAAGCGTTCAATTTCCAAGCAGTCAGTTGCAGAGAGACTAGATTTGGATGTTCGAATGGACCTAGTACTAGAAGATCCTGTCTCAAAGGTAGCTTCCATGGTGGAGCCGATGACATATTCACCAGGTCTGCATACCAAGTCCTGCGTGGCCACGCAGGAGCTATCAGAATCACCGAGGCCTTCTCCTGTTTGATCCTGGCTACAAGCCTGGGAAGGAGAGGGAACGGTGGAAACACATAAGCTAGATTGAACGACCAAGGCGCCACCAATGCATACACTAGTATCGCCTTGGGATCCCTGTATCTGACGAGACGCCATCAGATCCATATCTGGAGTGCCCCATAGTTGAGTTAACTGGGCAAAGACCCCACTCCCCCGGATGGAAAGTCTGACGACTCAAATAATCCGCCTCCCAGTTGTCTACTCCTGGGATGTGAATTGCAGATAGATGGCAGGAGTGATCCTCCGCCCATTTGATGATCTTGGATACCTCTCTCATCGCCAAGGAATTCTTTGTTCCCCCCTGATGATTGATGTACGCTACAGTCGTCATGTTGTCCGACTGAAATCTTATGAATCCGGCCTCCGCTAGTTGAGGCCAAGCCAGGTGCGCATTGAATATCGCTCTCAGTTCCAAAATGTTTATCGGGAGAAGAGACTCTTCCCGAGACCATAGACCCTGAGCTTTCAGGGAGTCCCAGACCGCGCCCCAGCCTAAGAGACGCGTCGGTCGTGACGATGACCCACTCTGGTCTGCGGAAACTCATTCCCTGAGACAGGTGATCCTGAGTCAACCACCAGCGGAGTGAGTCTCTGGTTACCTGGTCTACTTGAATCTGGGGAGACAAGTCTGCATAATCCCCATTCCACTGTTTGAGCATGCATAGTTGCAATGGTCTTAGATGAATTCGAGCAAAAGGAACCACGTCCATTGCTGCAACCATTAATCCTATTACCTCCATGCACTGAGCTATGGAAGGCTGAGGAATGGATTGAAGAACTTGACAAGCGTTTAGAAGCTTTAACTTTCTGACCTCTGTCAGAAATATTTTCATTTTTACAGAATCTATTATTGTTCCCAGAAAAGGAACCCTTGTGGACAGAGACAGGGAACTCTTTTCTATGTTCACCTTCCACCCGTGAGACCTGAGAAAGGCTAACACAATGTCTGTATGAGCCCTTGCTTTGAAAAGAGACGACGCTTGGATTAGAATGTCGTCTAGGTAAGGTGCTACAGCAATGCCCCTCGGCCTTAGCACCGCTAGAAGGGACCCTAGCACCTTTGTGAAAATTCTGGGAGCAGTGGCTAAACCGAATGGAAGAGCCACGAACTGATAATGTTTGTCCAGAAAGGCGAACCTCAGGAACTGATGATGATCTTTGTGGATAGGAATATGCAGGTATGCATCCTTTAAGTCCACGGTAGTCATATATTGACCCTCCTGGATTGTTGGTAAAATCGTCCAAATGGTTTCCATTTTGAAAGATGAAACTCTGAGGAATTTGTTTAGAATTTTTAAATCCAGAATTGGTCTGAAGGTTCCCTCTTTTTTGGGAACTACGAACAGGTTTGAGTAAAAACCCAGGCCTTGTTCCGCTGTTGGAACTGGGTGTATCACTCCCATCTTTAATAGGTCTCCTACGCAATGTAAGAATGCCTGTCTCTTTATCTGGTCTGAAGATAAGCGAGACATGTGGAACCTTCCCCTTGGAGGAAGTTCCTTGAACTCTAGAAGATACCCCTGAGAGACTATTTCTAGTGCCCAGGGATCCGGAACATCTCTTGCCCAAGCCTGAGCAAAGAGAGAAAGTCTGCCCCCTACTAGATCCGGTCCCGGGGGTCTTGGTAGCCGCAGCAGGCTTCTTGGCCTGTTTACCCTTGATCCAGCCTTGCAATGGTTTCCATGCTGGTTTAGGCTGGGAAGCGTTGCCTTCTTGTCTAGAGGCTGCAGAGTTAGGATTTGGTCCGTTCCTGAAATTGCGAAAGGAACGAAAATTAGATTTGTTCTTAGCCTTGAAAGGCTTATCCTGTGGGAGGGCATATCAGAAATAATCTCTTTCAATTCCGGCTCAAAAAGGGTCTTACCCTTGAAAGGAATATTAAGCAATTTAGTTTTGGACGACACATCCGCCGACCAAGATTTTAGCCAAAGCGCTCTGCGCGCCACTATAGCAAAACCTGAATTTTTCGCCAATTGGAAAGCGGCATCCAAGATAAAAGGAATTAGCCAACTTCAGTGCGTGAATTCTGTCCATGACTTCATCATATGGAGTCTCCTTATGGAGCGAATTTTCTAGTTCCTTGAACCAAAAAGACGCTGCCGTGGTGACAGGAATAATGCACGAAATTGGTTGAAGAAGGAAACCTTGCTAGACAAATATCTTTTTTAGCAATCCTTCCAATTTTTTATCCATAGGATCTTTGAAAGCGCAACTGTCCTCAATAGGAATAGTTGTGCGCTTGGCTAGCGTTGAAACTGCCCCCTCAACCTTAGGAACCGTTTGCCATGCGTCCCTTCTGGGGTCGACAATGGGGAACATTTTCTTGAATATAGGAGGTGGAACAAAAGGTATACCTGGCCTTTCCCACTCCTTAGTCACTATGTCCGCCACCCTCTTGGGTATCGGAAAGGCATCAGCGTGCACTGGGACCTCTAAGAATTTGTCCATTTTGCACAGCTTCTCTGGAATTACCAAAGAATCACAATCATCGAGCGTAGTTAGCACCTCCTTAAGCAGGGCGCGGAGATGTTCTAACTTAAATTTAAATGCCACGATATCAGGTTCTGCCTGCTGAGAGACTTTTCCTGAATCAGAAACTTCCCCTTCAGACAGACCCTCCCTCACTGCCAATTCAGATTGATGTGAGGGTACAACAGATAAGTTATCGTCAACGCCAACTTGCTCATCCTTTGTGTTTAAAACTGAGCAATCACGCTTTCTAGGAAATGATGGCAGTTTGGATAATACATTTGCTATAGAATTATCCATTACTGCAGTTAATTGCTGCATAGTAACAAGCATTGGCGCGCTAGATGTACTAGGTATCGCCTGCGCGGGCAAAACTGGTGTTGACACAGAAGGAGAGGATGAGGAACTATCCCCACTATCTTCATCTTGGGCAATTCTATTAAATGTGACATCACTGTCCTGACTTTGTTTGGACGCCATGGCACATTTTGCACAAATAGTTAAAGGGGGAACCACCTTGGCCTCTATACACACAGAACATATGCTATCTGAAGGTACAGACATGTTAAGACAGAATTTGGCAGGCTAATAATGCAATAAAAACGTTTTTAAACAAAACCGTTACTGTCCCTTTAAATAATAAAAAGGCACCCTTTATTTCTGCAAGTTTGAAAAACTATGAAGGCAATATCCGATTTTTACAAAATTTGCACCCCAGTGTCCTAATGCCTTGAAAGTATTGCACACCAAGTTTCAAGACTTTAACCCTTAAAATGAGCAAACCGGAGCTATTTGTTCAAATCAACAATCTTAACACACTACAATCACTGCCACAGCCTTGCTGCGGATTTTTACCTTCCCTGAGAGTTATTTACCACTGAAGTAAACCTTCCTGAGTCCGTTTTTTGAGCCACAGGACCCCTCACATGAAGCTGCATGCACTGCCTTGGAAGAAAACTGTGCAATTGAGGCGCGAAAATGGGGCCTCCTTCCTCTGAGTGAAGGGCCCTATCTGACTGGAATAGTAGTCTAACCAACTGCCAGGCGAATAAAACGTTCCCAAAGTGTTTTTAATTACACAAACACACTCTAAAAGCCATATAAATATGATATAAACCAATCGATTTAGCCCACAATAGTGTCAACCAGTATAGAGCCCATTTATAAGCCTTAATCTGTTATGAGTCTAAGAAAATGGCTTACTTATCCCTTAAGGGAAAAACTGACAGTCTTCTAGCATTAACATGTCTTGTTAGAAATATGACTGATCATACCAGAAGCAGATAAGCCTCCAAACTGTTCCCCCCAACTCAAGTTCTCTGGTTTCAACAGCCCTGCGTGGGAACAATAATGGATTTTAGTTACTAGTGCTAAAATCATACTCCTCTTTAACAGAAATCTTCTTCATTTTCTGTTGTAGAGTAAATAGTACAAACCGGCACTATTTTAAAATAACAAACTCTTGATAGAAGAATAAAAAACTACAACTAACACCACATACTCTTTACCATCCCCGTGGAGATGCTACTTGTTCAGAGCGGCAAAGAGAATGACTGGGGGGCGGAGCCAGAGGGGGAGCTATATAAACAGCTCTTGCTGTGTGCTCTCTTTGCCATTTCCTGTAGGGGAAGAGAATATCCCACAAGTAAGGATGAAGCCGTGGACCGGACACACCAATGTTGGAGAAATGAACTACAAACTTTGGTCCTGTTGTCTAACGTATGTTTCTATTGTTAATGTATATAACTTATGTAGTATAATCTTTTTGTAAGCGTACTTAGATAACGCTCTGACATTCATATTCTTATTATTTTGGTACAGATTTATTTCGTAATGCTACGATTTGAATAGGGTTCTGGGGAAAGGCTGTATGGATATAATGTTTTGGTGCTCATAATTAGTCAAGTTATTGATTTGTATTTAAATTTTGATTAGACAACAGTCATCATGATCTTTATAAATACATAGATAAAGTGGTACATCAATTTTGTTAAATATTCATTTATTATATCTCATATATATATATATTTATTTATTGGTTTATTATGGTAGATTGTTGCCTTGATTCAGAGCTATCAATATATGTGAGTTGTGATTTTCAATATTATTTCTAGGTTCTCTTTGTTCAAGGTCCTGCTGTTTTTTACCACTGATCACAATTTTTGGTGTTTTTTTCGTTTAAATTATAATTATATTATTTGATTCAAATCGAGTTCTGAGTTAAGGCCATATGGATGTAAAGTTTTGAAGCTATAAATAAGTTCTGCTTCTGTTTTTAGTAGCTTTTGTTCGATATTTCCTCCTCTAGGGTCATTGAAGATTTTTTTGATACCCCAATATTTTAATGCTTTTGTGTCTTTATAATGGTGCTCTTTGAAATGTTTATAGAGGGCTGTGTTGTCATTACCATGTTCTATACATAACAAATGTTCCCTGGTTCTGGTTCTTAGTAATCTGCTAGTTTGTCCTAAATATTGTAAATTACATTTATATTGGATTAGGTAGATAACATTTTTGTCTGTACATCTGATGATATTATTAATGTCATATGTTCTCTCTGTGGTGGTAGATGTTATTTGTTGTTTTTTTATGCTGCAATTACAGGCTTTGCAATTAATACAGAGGAAGAAGCCTTTTAATTCTTTGCCTTTTAGGTCTTGTTTATATACTTTTTTCTTCTTTTTCACTTTGAACTCACTTGGTGCCAGAATGCTCTGTAAATTTTTTGCTTTTTTTAAAATTATTTCTGGCTTTTTGTTTATTTTTTGGCCTAATATTGGGTCTTCTCTTAACAGATGGCAATGTTTAGAGATAATCCTTTTAATATGAGGATGTTATGTGCTGAAATTAGTGATGAATGGGATATTTATTATATCATTATCCCTATATCTTTGTTTAGTTTTGTTTTTATTTTCTACTAACAATTCCTTCCTGTCTAGTTCTCTTACCAAATTCCTTGAGCTTTGAATTAATCCATCATTATAGCCTCTTTTAATTAGATAGTTTTTCAGACTGTATATCATAATCGTTAATGCTTGTACAATTTCTTTTCATCCTTAAGAACTGGCTCTTGGGAATATTGTTTTTCCATCTTTTGTAATGGCAGCTTTGGTTGTGGACATAATTATTTGAGTCCACTTTTTAAAAAAATGTTTTTGTGGCAATCGTATTATTTTAATCTATCATTACTTCTATGTCAAGAAAATGTATTTGTGAAGTATTGCATTTATGTGTGAAAGAAAGGCCAAAGGTGTTCTTGTTTAGTTCCTCAAGAATAGGTCTAATAGTTCCAAGTCGCCTTTCCAGATTATAAACATATCGTCTATAAACCTTCTATAGAGCACAAGATTTGCAACCCAGGGGGAGGTTTGTAGAAATTCTGCTTCGAAGTATCCCATAAATTGGCGTAGCTGGGTGCAAATCTTGTGCCCATAGCTGTTCCTTTAATTTGTAAAAAATATCTATCATTAAATGAAAAGGAGTTATTTTTAAGAATAAATTCTATGCTGTCTAGGAGAAAGCTTTTTTGAGTATTGGACATTAGATCATCCATATCAAGGTAGTATTTGATTGCTTTTAGTCCTAATGTGTGATTAATGTTAGTATAAAATGTGCTTACATCGCAAGTCACTAGACAAAAAAAATTCTGCCATTCTGTATTATCAATTGTATTTAGAAAGTGTGTTGTGTCTTTTAGATATGCAGGAAGGGCAATCACATATTTCTTCTATAAGATACGACGAGTCCACGGATTTATCCTTTACTTGTGGGATATTATCCTCCTGCTAAAAGGAAGTGGCAAAGAGCACCACAGCAGAACTGTCTATATAGCTCCTCCCTTGACTCCACCCCCCAGTCATTCTCTTTGCCTACTCTAAGTACTAGGAAGGGTAAAGTGAAAGAGGTGATACAATGTTAGTTTTTATTTTCTTCAAGTAAGAGTTTTTTATTTTAAATGGTACCGGTGTGTACTATTTCTTTTGCAAGATGTATCGAGTCCACGGATTCATCCTAACTTGTGGGATATTGTCCTTTCTGACAGGAAGTAGCAAAGAGAGCACCACAGCAGAGCTGTCTAGATAGCTCCCCCCTTAACTCCACCCCCCAGTCATTCTCTTTGCTGGCTCTAAGCAGGAAGGGTAAAGAGAAGAGCTCTGGGTTAAGAACATATGCTGAGCCTTCTGACGCTTTGGTTGCCGTATCCGATACTCCCTCACAATGTTCTGAGGTAGGGATGAGGGATTTGCTATCTGAGGGAGAGATTTCTGATTCAGGAAGGTTACTCCCTCCGACAGATTCAGATATGACAGCATTTCAATTTAAGCTAGAACACCTCCGTTTATTGCTTAGGGAGGTTTTAGCGACTCTGGATGATTGTGACCTTATTGTAGTTCCAAAGAAATTGTGTAAAATGGACAAATATTTAGAGGTTCCTGTCTACACTGATGTTTTTCCGGTCCCTAAGAGGATTTCGGACATTGTTACTAAGGAGTGGGATAGACCAGGTATTCCGTTCTCTCCCCCTCCTGTAGTATTATCTGATGCCCAGATACGTGTATTGAGTCTTGGCTTAGGTTTTGTACCAACAATGAATTTCAATCTTTTTCATACAATTATTGATGTAAATCGGTTAATCCGAAATATAACATTAAAAGGCCATTTCTCAGGTAATGATACTATGTCTTTTTGTGAAGAGGAGGGTGCCAAATGGGTCACCACTAATTTAAATACTGATCTCAGTTTTCCTGAATCATGCGACTTGGTCTCACTGAACACTCTTTTGTTAGAAAGTGAGGGATTTGAAAGTGTGCAAATCATTAGTAAAGCAAAAAGCTTAAAACCACCATCAAAATTCTACCCAATACATAGCAGGGGTAATGTAATTGAAAATGTCTACAAAAGAGTGGAATGTGATCTCAAGCTCCTTGCTGACTCTACTATTAATAACACCTCCAATAATTTGAGTAGATTAGAAAGGGAAGCGCTGTCCTCTCTGGCCAATAATCATGATCTGGTCATAAAAATGCGGACAAGGGTGGTTCAGTGGTGGTGATGAATAAGGCACAATATATCATTGAAGCCATGTGCTAGCTGAATGACAGGCATTGTTATTCAGTATTTACCACGAACCCCACATGTCATTTCAAGAGAGAACGTATGCACCTTCTGGATGATGGAGTAGAAAATGGTTTTATTGACAAGGACACTATGTCATATGTATTTGTTGAACATCCGGTCACCCCAGTATTCCATCATCTACCGAAGGTGCATAAGTCCCTCACAGACATAAAGGGACGACCTATAGTGAGTGGTATAGGGTCTCTCTTTGAACGACTGCCCCAATGGTTGGATATGATCCTTCATCCATTTGTTGAAGCCCTCCCTAGCTACCTGAGGGATACAAAACATCTTATGAATTTAATAAAGGATGTTGCATGGGTTAAAGAGAGTAACCTGTGGGTCACTATAGATGTTACAGCCCTTTATTCTTCCATTCCACACTCAAAGGGAATGGAAGCTATATCATTCTTCCTCAGGAGTTGGTCCTCTTTCACTGTAGAATTTCAGAGATATGTACTGCAAGTGGCTGAGTTTCTATTAACTCATAACTTTTTTGAATTTGAGGGTGTGTTCTATCTCTAGAGATGTGGGACAGCTATGGGGGCCAAGTTTGCCCCTTCCTATGCCAACCTATTTATGGGTTGGTGGGAGCTGTCCCACATCTTTGGAGATAGGAACCCCCTCCGTGGTTGTATTAACTTTTACCGCCGCTTTATAGATGATCTAATTCTTATCTGGAATGGCGGCTATGATGATTTGGAGAGGTTTCTAGAGAAACTCAATGACAATGAAATTGGTCTAAAATTTACAAGTGAAATTCAACAGACCAAAATCAATTTTTTGGATGTGGTACTGAGTGGGAGTCCTGAAGGCCGGGTAGAGACGAGCCTATATAGAAAACCCATATCAGGCAACTCACTACTGCACGCCAAAAGCTGCAATGCCAGACACGTACCGTATGCCATAGCTAAGGGGCAACTTATAAGGGCTAAACGGAATTGTTCCGAGGCCAATGAGAGTGCCATCTAAATGATGGAAGTAAGGAAACGTTTATCCCAGAGAGGCTATCCTAGGAAGGTGATAAATAGGGCACAAAAAGAGGTGGACAGAGTAGACAGACATGATTTGCTCAACAGTCACAAAAAAACAAAAAGATACAGAAAGGAGTCACATTTGTCACTGAATACAGTGCGCAATATGAGGAAGTCTGCAAAATTGTCAAATACCATTTTGGTATGCTAATAGCGGACGATAGACTTATACAATGTGTGAAGGAAGGGCTCAGATGCTCTTATCGACGAAATAAGAGTTTGGGTAATATATGGTCCTACCAAAGACTACTTCTCAAGGGAATGCCTGGCTTAGCTGTAAAGGCTCTTATAGATGTGGAAGTTCAAGGTGTGGAGCATGTGACTACTTAACTGTGTCAGAACACTTTACCTCCACAACAACAGGAAAGACCTATGAGATTAACTTTTGTCTCAACTGCACATCTACTTTTGTCATCTACTGTATAACTTGCAAGGCATGTGGAAAACAGTATATTGGGCTCACCACCAGGGACATTAGAACAAGGATTATTGAACATTTGTCTACCATTAGAGTGGGCAAAGCGACTACTCCTGTGGTACATCATTTTGCCCAAATCCATAAAAATGATCTAACCTGTTTTTCCTGGCAACCAATAGATATGGTACCTAGACCAAAAAGAGGGGGTGACAGTGGAGTAACCCTATCTAAAAGAGAAATGTTGTGGATCCTAAAAATGGATACCAGAATACCAAGAGGCCTGAAATCGGAGTTCGACCTTATAAACTACTGGGAATAATGTCCCCTATTACTGCCTCGTCCTACAATAAACTATTGGTCTATCAGATAATCTAGAGACTAAAAACTGATCTAACAGCACAATCTCCAAATAAATAAACTATATCTTATCTGGGAGATGAACTCTGAAGAGAATATGTAATCCCATTAGATTGTGGTATACTAATATGGTTATCTCTTATTTGTATTTAGACAACAATAAACTTATGTTAGTGTCCCTTATAGGCCCAATATGCATGTATGTATACTATTGAACACACGTACTAGATATTCTAATTACTACATTACTGACTTGCTAGAGAATAGTGTATAGGTATGAATTGTGGACTTAGATAATGACCATTACCTATTACTTATTATTATGTTATACTAAGGTTAGAAAGAACAGTGTGCTGGGTATGTCTTAATGATTATAACCTATTACCCAATGCTATGTCACTACTATAATTATTATAATATTAAGCTCATTAAGCTTACAAGGAACAAGGCTTTGGGTATGGTTTATAAACATGTGTGAGCCTATTATGTAATTTCTATATATACTATATAGATCTATATTTTCATACATACTGACATATAGACTTATAATATAATATATTAGTCTGTCTCTAGCTATCAGTTGTTGTACAACAAAATATTTTCTGATACACTCTGGGGGTATTGTATCCTTACACTCCTTAACCCTCTGCAATAGTTGTACTTATGTATATAATAACATTACTGACTCCCACATAAGACCGTTGTTTAAAGGTAATAACAATGACATGCTAAGATAAGATTGTTGTTCAAAGGTAATAACAATGACATATACAATGTTTGTGGTTGTCTATCTGCTGTGAATTTATGTGTGTTTCTCAAATACCTGTTATAGGCTCAATATGTTATTAGAAAATTAATTCTGTTTTCCCCTCCAGGACATGTGGAGTTAAATTTAAATTCTCCCTGGGCGTGTTGTTTTTAACGATATGTCTTTTTAACCAATGGTGTTGTTCCTAATTATGTATATAATGCACACCTGTGGCTGGCAACAATATGCTATGATTACGGCTATGCCGAAACGCATAAGCCTGCCAGCCAGAGGTATCCCATCTCTATCTGCCTTGACTTAACTGTATGTCCTGTTTTTAATAACCAAATAAGGGTTATGTTTTACTTATACTAGCGCTCTAATGCTTTTTTCTGTGTGGTGGATTCTCATGCCCTAAGAGCGCTAGTACCTCTGCCTTGTTTGCTGCAAATTATCCCCAGAGTATCAAGCAACGCTACAACGCTGAATTCAGCAAGCCCTGTGGAGCCCCAGTATTGGTCCGTATAAGAGGCGCGAACATAAGGTAGCCTGAGGATTGGAGGATTCCCAGTGGAGGCTCTTGAGTGACAGCGTGTGTAGTGGCAGTCTAGCTATCCGGTTGGAGGATCGTCTGCTGAAAGTTGGACACGCCCCCTGGTGGGCGCGGAAAAACAGTGCCTCTGGAAAAGTGCCGGATAGCGGTGATTGTGTCAGATGAGACACGGAGATACAGATTACGGAGGAGGTAAATGTACCTAACGGCTCTCCCTCCAGGATTCCCGCTGAATCTTTGAGCTCCCCGGGTGGAAGCCATCAGAGGTGAGACTGTATCAAACGACGTGTTCATATTATATGTATGTTTCAGTTTTTATACACATGCTCTGGGTACGCCGTAATTATTCATTTGCGGTGTGTGAATGAATAAGACTATTTGCATCATACTTTGTTGTTTATGTGACTGACTTCCTCACTTTGCTTTTGGTTTTGTGCATCTCTTACCCAAGCCTGGGCAAAGAGAGAAAGTCTGTCCCCTACTAGATCCGGTCACGGATCGGGGGCCGCCCCTTCATGCTGTTTTGGTAGCAGCAGCGGGCTTCTTGGGTTGTTTACCCTTGTTCCAAGCCTGGTTGGGTCTCCAGACGGACTTGGCCTGAGCAAAATTCCCTTCCTTTTTAGTGGAAGAAGAGAAAGAAGAGGGGACTCCTTTGAAGTTCCGAAAGGAACGAAAATTATTTTGTTTACCCCTTAGTTTAGCTGTTCTATCCTGAGGTAGGAGATGACCCTTACCTTCCGTAAAGTCAGAAATTATTTCTTTCAAGTCAGGCCCGAATAGGGTCTTACCTTTGAAAGGAATAGCCAAAAGCTTTGACTTAGATGACACATCAGCAGACCAAGATTTTAACTATAACGCTCTACGCGCTAAAATGGCAAATTCGGCATTCTTAGCCGCCAATTTGGCAATCTGAAAGGCGGCATCCGTAATAAAAGAATTAGTCAGCTTAAGAGCCTTATTCTATCTAAAATTTCCTCTAAAGGAGTCTCAGTCTTAAGAGACTCTTCTAAAGCGTCAAACCAGAAGGCCGCTGCAGTGGTAACTGGTACAATGCAGGCCGTCGGTTGTAAAAGGAAACCCTGATGAATAAATAACTTTTTTAGAAGACCCTCCAATTTCTTATCCATGGGGTCTTTGAAAACACAACTGTCCTCAATAGGAATAGTTGTACGCTTAGCCAGGGTAGATATAGCTCCCTCCACCTTAGGGACTGTTTGCCAAGAGTCCCGAACAGTATCAGATATGGGATACATTTTCTTAAAATTAGGAGAAGGTGAGAACGGGATACCCGGTCTTTCCCATTCCCGTGTAATAATATCCGAGATTCTCTTAGGAAGCGGAAAAACATCAGAGTAAGCAGGCACCTCTAAGTATTTGTCCATCTTACACAATTTCTCTGGTGGTACCACAATAGAGTCACAGTCATCCAGAGTCGCTAAAACCTCCCGCAGTAACAGGCGGAGATGTTCAAACTTAAATCTAAAGGACATGACGTCCAAATCCGTCTGAGGTAACACACTTCCCGAATCGGAAAGTTCGCCCTCAGACAGAAGTTCCCTAACCCCCAATTCAGATCCCTGTAAGGGTACATCGGAAATAGCCAACAAAGCATCATCGGTCGCAGTATTCAAATTGACTTCTGTCCTGCTGCGTTTGCCCTGTAACACTGGCAACTTAGATAAAACCTCTGTAAGGGTAGATTACATAACTGCAGCCATATCCTGCAGAGTAAATGAAATAGACGCGGTTGAAGAACCCGGCGTTACTTGGGTGGGCGTTAAAGGTTGTGACGCTTGGGGAGAAAGAAGCGGCATACCCGGATTCTCATCAGACTGAGAAGCATCCTTAGACACACATTCCTTAAAGAAAATCTGCTCTTTACATTGTAAGGCCCTTTCAGTACATGAGGGACAAAAAGTAAGAGGGGGTTCCACAATGGCATCTAAACACATAGAACAAGTAGTTTCCTCAAGTTCAGACATGTTAAACAGACTAGCAATAGCAATAATAGTTGTTCTTTACTTGATATATTGAATTATGAAGTCAAAACATATACTCAAAAACTTGAATCTAAAAAGAGTACTGCGCCTTTAAATAATAAAAGCGTAACAATTTTTCTGTTATTAGTCAAAACAACATCTGCGGCAATAAAATAACATAATTTATGTAAGAAATTACCTGATAAATTCATTTCTTTCATATTAGCAAGAGTCCATGAGCTAGTGACGTATGGGATATACATTCCTACCAGGAGGGGCAAAGTTTCCCAAACCTCAAAATGCCTATAAATACACCCCTCACCACACCCACAAATCAGTTTAACGCATAGCCAAGAAGTGGGGTGATAAGAAAAAAGTGTGAAAGCATAAAAAAAATAAGGAATTGGAATAATTGTGCTTTATACAAAAAATCATAACCACCACAAAAAGGGTGGGCCTCATGGACTCTTGCTTATATGAAAGAAATGAATTTATAAGGTAAGTTCTTACATAAATTATGTTTTCTTTCATGTAATTAGCAAGAGTCCATGAGCTAGTGACGTATGGGATAATGACTACCCAAGATGTGGATCTTCCATGCAAGAGTCACTAGAGAGGGAGGGATAAAATAAAGACAGCCAATTCCGCTGAAAATAATCCACACCCAAAAATAAAGTTTAAATCTTATAATGAAAAAAACTGAAATTATAAGCAGAAGAATCAAACTGAAACAGCTGCCTGAAGTACTTTTCTACCAAAAACTGCTTCAGAAGAAGAAAACACATCAAAATGGTAGAATTTAGTAAAAATATGCAAAGAAGACCAAGTTGCTGCTTTGCAAATCTGATCAACCGAAGCTTCATTCTTAAACGCCCAGGAAGTAGAAACTGACCTAGTAGAATGAGCTGTAATCCTTTGAGGCGGAGTTTTACCCGACTCGACATAAGCATGATGAATTAAAGATTTCAACCAAGATGCCAAAGAAATGGCAGAAGCCTTCTGACCTTTCCTAGAACCGGAAAAGAAAACAAATAGACTAGAAGTCTTTCGGAAATTCTTAGTAGCTTCAACATAATATTTCAAAGCTCTAACTACATCCAAAGAATGCAATGATCTCTCCTTAGAATTCTTAGGATTAGGACATAATGAAGGAACAAAAAATATCTCTACTAATGTTGTTAGAATTCACAAACTTAGGTAAAAATTTAAAAGAAGTTCGCAACACCGCCTTATCCTGATGAAAAATCAGAAAAGGAGACTCACAAGAAAGAGCAGATAATTCAGAAACTCTTCTAGCAGAAGAGACGGCCAAAAGAAACAAAACTTTCCAAGAAAGTAATTTAATGTCCAATGAATGCATAGGTTCAAACGGAGGAGCTTGAAGAGCCCCCAGAACCAAATTCAAACTCCAAGGAGGAGAAATTGACTTAATGACAGGTTTTATACGAACCAAAGCTTGTACAAAACAATGAATATCAGGAAGATTAGCAATCTTTCTGTGAAAAAGAACAGAAAGAGCAGAGATTTGTCCTTTCAAGGAACTTGCAGACAAACCTTTATCCAAACCATCCTGAAGAAACTGTAAAATTCTCGGAATTCTAAAAGAATGCCAGGAAAATTGATGAGAAAGACACCAAGAAATGTAAGTCTTCCAGACTCTATTATATATCTTCCTAGATACAGATTTACGAGCCTGTAACATAGTACTAATCACAGAGTCAGAGAAACCTCTTTGACTAAGAATCAAGCGTTCAATCTCCATACCTTTACATTTAAGGATTTGAGATCCTGATGGAAAAAAGGACCTTGCGACAGAAGGTCTGGTCTTAACGGAAGAGTCCACGGTTGGCAAGAGGCCATCCGGACAAGATCCGCATACCAAAACCTGTGAGGCCATGCTGGAGCTACCAGCAGAACAAACGAGCATTCCTTCAGAATCTTGGAGATTACTCTTGGAAGAAGAACTAGAGGCGGAAAGATATAGGCAGGATGATACTTCCAAGGAAGTGACAATGCATCCACTGCTTCCGCTTGAGGATCCCTGGATCTGGACAGATACCTGGGAAGTTTCTTGTTTAGATGAGAAGCCATCAGATCTATTTCTGGAAGTCCCCACATTTGAACAATCTGAAGAAATACCTCTGGGTGAAGAGACCATTCGCCCGGATGTAACGTTTGGCGACTGAGATAATCCGCTTCCCAATTGTCTATACCTGGGATATGAACCGCAGAAACTAGACAGGAGCTGGATTCCGCCCATACCAGTATCCGAGATACTTCTTTCATAGCCAGAGGACTGTGAGTCCCTCCTTGATGATTAATGTATGCCACAGTTGTGACATTGTCTGTCTGAAAACAAATGAACAATTCTCTCTTTAGAAGAGGCCATGACTGAAAAGCTCTGAAAATTGCACGGAGTTCCAAAATATTGATTGGTAATCTCACCTCCTGAGATTCCCAAACCCCTTGTGCTGTCAGAGACCCCCACACAGCTCCCCAACCTGTCAGACTTGCATCTGTTGAAATTACAGTCCAGGTCGGAAGAACAAAAGAAGCCCCCTGAACTAAACGATGGTGATCTGTCCACCACGTCAGAGAGTGTCGTACAATCGGTTTTAAAGATATTAATTGAGATATCTTTTTGTAATCCCTGCACCACTGGTTCAGCATACAGAGCTGAAGAGGTCGCATGTGAAAACGAGCAAAGGGGATCGCGTCCGATGCAGCAGTCATAAGACCTAGAATTTCCATGCATAAGGCTACCGAAGGGAATGATTGAGACTGAAGGTTTCGACAAGCTGAAACCAATTTTAGACGTCTCTTGTCTGTCAGAGAGAGAGTCATGGACACTGAATCTATCTGGAAACCTAAAAAGGTTACCCTTGTCTGAGGAATCAATGAACTTTTTGGTAAATTGATCCTCCAACCATGATCTTGAAGAAACAACACAAGTCGATTCGTATGAGATTCTGCTAAATGTGAAGACTGAGCAAGTACCAAGATATCGTCCAAATAAGGAAATACCACAATACCCTGTTCTCTGATTACAGACAGAAGGGCACCGAGAACCTTTGTAAAAATTCTTGGAGCTGTTGCTAGGCCAAACGGCAGAGCCACAAACTGAAAATGCTTGTCTAGGAAAGAGAATCTCAGAAACTGATAGTGATCTGGATGAATCGGAATATGCAGATATGCATCCTGTAAATCTATTGTGGACATATAATGCCCTTGCTGAACAAAAGGCAGGATAGTCCTTATAGTTACCATTTTGAATGTTGGTATCCTTACATAACGATTCAATATTTTTAGATCCAGAACTGGTCTGAAGGAATTCTCCTTCTTTGGTACAATGAAGAGATTTGAATAAAACCCCAGCCCCTGTTCCAGAACTGGAACTGGCATAATTACTCCAGCCAACTCTAGATCTGAAACACATTTCAGAAATGCTTGAGCCTTCGCTGGATTTACTGGGACACGGGAAAGAAAAAATCTCTTTGCAGGAGGCCTTATCTTGAAGCCAATTCTGTACCCTACTGAAACAATGTTTTGAATCCAAAGATTGTGAATTGAATTGATCCAAATTTCTTTGAAAAATCGCTAATCTGCCCCCTACCAGCTGGGCTGGAATGAGGGCCGCACCTTCATGTGGACTTGGGAGCTGGCTTTGGTTTTCTAAAAGGCTTGGATTTATTCCAGACTGGAGATGGTTTCCAAACTGATACCGCTCCTGTGGGTGAAGGATCAGGCTTTTGTTCCTTATTGTGACGAAAGGAACGAAAACGATTATTAGACCTAAATTTACCTTTAGATTTTATATCCTGCGGTAAAAAAGTTCCTTTCCCTCCAGTAACAGTTGAGATAATAGAATCCAACTGAGAACCAAATAATTTATTGCCCTGGAAAGAAAGGGAAAGCAGAGTAGACTTAGAAGACATATCAACATTCCAAGTTTTAAGCCATAAAGCTCTTCAAGCTAAAATAGCTAGAGACATATACCTGACATCAACTCTAATGATATCAAAGATGGCATCACAAATAAAATTATTAGCATGTTGAAGAAGATTAACAATGCTATGAGAATTATGATCTGTTACTTGTTGCGCTAAAGCTTCTAACCAAAAAGTTGAAGCTGCAGCAACATCCGCTAAAGATATAGCAGGTCTAAGAAGATTACCTGAACATAAGTAAGCTTTTCTTAGAAAGGATTCAATCTTCCTATCTAAAGGATCCTTAAAGGAAGTACTATCTGCCGTAGGAATAGTAGTACGTTTAGCAAGAGTAGAGACAGCCCCATCAACTTTAGGGATTTTGTCCCAAAATTCTAATCTATCAGATGGCACAGGATACAATTGCTTAAAACGTTTAGAAGGAGTAAACGAATTACCCAAATTATTCCATTCCCTGGAGATTACTTCAGAAATAGCATCAGGGACAGGAAAAACTTCTGGAATAACAACAGGAGATTAAAAAACAGAATTTATGTTTACCTGATAAATTACTTTCTCCAACGGTGTGTCCGGTCCACAGCGTCATCCTTACTTGTGGGATATTCTCTTCCCCAACAGGAAATGGCAAAGAGCCCAGCAAAGCTGGTCACATGATCCCTCCTAGGCTCCGCCTACCCCAGTCATTCGACCGACGTTAAGGAGGAATATTTGCATAGGAGAGACCATATGGTACCGTGGTGACTGTAGTTAAAGAAAAAAATTATCAGACCTGATTAAAAAAAC